>NC_057723.1:53748721-53753178 GCF_004010195.1 Chiloscyllium plagiosum | reverse complement strand
TGGACTGGAGGGCTTATCTTATAAGGAGAGGTTGACTGAGCTCGGACTTTTTTCATTGGAGAAAAGGAGGAGAAGAGGGGACCTAATTGAGGTATACAAGGTAATGAGAGGCATAGATAGAGTTGATAGCCAGAGACAATTTCCAGGGCAGGAATGACTAACACGAGGGGTCATAGTTTTAAGCTGGTGGGAGGAAAGTATAGAGGGGATGTCAGAGGCGGGTTCTTTACACAGAGATGGAAATGTGTTGCTGGAAAAGCGCAGCAGGTCAGGCAGCATCTAGGGAACAGGAGAATCGACGTTTCGGGCATTAGCCCTTCTTCGGGCTAATGCCCGAAACGTCGATTCTCCTGTTCCCTAGATGCTGCCTGACCTGCTGCGCTTTTCCAGCAACACATTTCCATCTCTGATCTCCAGCATCTGCAGACCTCACTTTCTCCTCTTTACACAGAGAGTTGTGAGAGCATGGAATGCGTTGCCAGCAGCAGTTGTGGAGGCAGGGTCATTGGGGACATTTAAGAGATTCGTCGACATACATATGGTCACAGAAATTTGAGGGTGCCTATATGAGGATCAGTGGTCGGCACAACATCGAGGGCTGAAGAGCCTGTTCTGTGCTGTACTGTTCTATGTTCTATGTTCTATATGCGATAAATTGTTGTTAGCACCTATTGCTTTTCACAAAATAATGTAACGGTATCGTTAATCCTTATCCCAATTTAGCATCTAATTTGATGACACCCTGACTATGAGAAAGATATATGTTTAAGTCCTTGTCTGAAGTTCAACTCCAACAACATTTTGACTTAGGAAATGTTAGCAATCGAGCAAAGCTGACAGAGCGAAACTTTTTCTGCTATGGTTCAATAAGCTAATACAGAGCATATATTCCAAGACATCCTAGCATATTAAAGTGACTCCTGGAAATATGCTAGGATGAATTTGATAATACATGTGAATATTCAGTTAGCTGTCCACAGTGTGAACACTGTTAGCAATCTCACTTGTGAAATGGACTAAACAATGTCACTTTTTATGTTAATCAAAACTGCAGTTAAGATTGCATAAATACACTTCACAAAGGAGAGAAATATTTGAATGATATTTCTTTTTGTTATGTTTGAACCCATGTTTCAAAAGTGAAAGGATAATTTACCATTCACTGCATCACTTTGGTTGCAGTTGTTGTGGTATGTTTGCCGAACTGGGAAGTTGGTTTGCAGATGTTTCGTCCCTTTCTAGGTGAGTTCCTCAGTGCTGTGGAGCATCCAGTGAAGTGCTGCTGTACTATGTCAGTTGGAATTTATTTGGTTACATTCATGAACATCAACTAGCCACTAAATGCCATGACCAGCTGTCCCTAGTAGCTATACACACAGATGACAAGGGCCAGACATTTGGCTGGGACAACGCAACAATAATAGGACAAGTCAAACAGAGGACAGCCAGAGATTTTTTGAAGCATGGCACTCATCCACGGACTCCATCAATAAATACATTCACCTCGGTCCAATATACTGACCACTGCAACAAACAACCAGAACCGGCAACCGGAAGCAACGGGCACGAAACAAAACAAATTCCAACCCACACAGTATAGCAGCATTTCACAAGAGGCTCCACAGCACTGACTGATGTCACCTAGACGGGGGACGAAACATCTGCAAACCACCCTGCCAGCTTGGCAAACATACCCACGACAATTGCAACCAGCAGCTGATCTCCAAATCTTTACACAAACCTTGATCACTTTGGTAACAAGATTAAATTATTTTGTACTTGCTTTTCTCTTCTGTACTTCACTTTGATAATCTTATTTTGATCAATTTCTTTTTGAATTGGTGCTTTGTCTGAGCCCCTCTTTAATCAGTCACCTATGCCATTTTTAAGTTTTTTAAATATTACAATGCTTTGTCTGACAAAATGGTAATGTTACCTATTTTCTGCACTCTACACTTTGCCATTCTTTCCCATCTGTGAAATCAAGCCTTACAAATTATTATTTCAAATCATAACGAGCTTTTTCAAGAAATACCCAATCAAAGACAGACATTTATAATGGACACAATAAACAATCTTTAAAACAATCATCAAGTCAACCAGAACAAATGAAAGATCAACAAAACATCTTTCACCCAACAGGTTACATTTTAAAAATAATCTATTATTAGTGATTGATTTGCATCTCATACACATTTCATTTTAAGCAGAATAATTTAATGCCTAGATTAGAAATTTCAGTCAATAGCTGTGAATAGAAAATAATTGGTTCAGAACTTTGCTAGGATCAGAATTAAGTTTACATTGAGGTATATGTTGTTTTAGAGTTGATGTAGCTATTGCTGATTACGTTGAATCCAGCGTAATGCAGATGAGAAGTCAAATGCTTCAATTTTCAGGACTGTAAATAGGTTAAATTTGTGAAGAATTGGAGGAGGAGAGGTAAATTTCAGACTCCATCTGAGGGAACATTGGAGAATTTGAGAAGGGAGTCATCAGCTTCTTTGAGATTTGCGAGGAGGTCAGGAGCAAAATGAAGCTTTGCAGCCATGTCACAATCTGGAAGAGTCTATGCAGGTCAAGTGCAAGTCAACCCCTTTAATCACAGCCCTTTTGACATATATAAGGCCACAGAAAAATAATTAAACAGCTTGTGCACTTAAAAAATAGGCCAAGCACAACAAACATGTTACTGTCTATATTGGTTAGGATGAGTATTGAGGGTTTAGGAAGATTGCAGAGATTGAGGTTACTGCTGGGGGATAGATAAGGGTTGCGACTAGGCCAGTGGGAGATTGGGATGGGGTGGTCAGAGATTTTGCAATGAATGGTGGTGATGATAATGTTAACTCCTTACATTTGTTTATTTAGGTGATGTTTTCTCACAGGCAATCAATATAGATGCTGGCTGCCTTAAGTCAAACGAAAATTGCAGCATAGATTTGTTAGAGCCCTCAGATGTGAAAAAAGCAGCATCCGCTTCACACCCGGATGAATGATAAGATTGTACATCCATCTAAGAACAATGTGTTTCATGTATGGTCTTTAATGGCTCTTCTTTCTAACATGAAAGCAGAGATCACATGACTCAAGTACGTCATTGTGTACGATGCCATTATGAATGCATTTCTCCAAGCTTGCTCGTTTTCATATAAAAACAAAAGAAGTTGCATGCTCTATTATTTGCAGTTACAAGTTATCCAATGGAGTATAAAGAAACATTATTCGAATAAAAGTTGTGTTAATTCGAATCAGTCTTACTTCTAGCTATACCTGCAAATAACCTCTAAAACATTCAAGCTTTTCATGGCATGCACACCAATTTTTAGCAGTTTATCCGGTAACTGCTCATTATGGGTGATGATCCTTCTCTGGGGAGCATCATTGCTGTGATGGGTGCTTGTCTCTCAGATATGTTGGGTTAACTATAAACCAAAATATGAAAATCAGAAACAGCAACTCAACAGGTCTGGCAGCATCTGTGGAGAGAAATCAGAGTTAATGTTTCAGATCCAGTAACCCTTCTTTACACAGGTTTGATTATTATTTGATTCTGCAACTGTAGTACATGTCACTCAGAACCCATATAAATCTCTGCTCAATCGTCTTTGCTGAGTTGTTGACTTTAAAAGCATGCCTTGTTATTACTTCTCATTGAATCTGGAAGAATTCCCATTCAGTGTTAGCATTCTCAACTTTATTTAAATGAAATTCAACACCAGACAGCATGTCAGCAAGTGCATCTGCTTTCCTTGTTTGTACATCACTTGCCAATTATATTTCTGCAAATGAAATGACATTCTTGCAGACATTGTGAAATGGTTTGAGAGAGATGTTTTAAGTAGCTTGTAGTCGGAACGTCATCGAGTTATAGAGATGTACAGCATGGAAAAAGATCCTTTGGTCCAACCCGTCCATGCCAACCAGATATCCCAACCCAATCTAGTCCTACCTGCCAGCACCCGCCTCATATCCCTCCAAACCCTTTCTATTCATATACCCATCCAAATGCCTCTTAAATGTTGCAATTGTACCAGCCTCCACCACTTCCTCTGGCAGCTCATTCCATACACGTACCACCCTCTGTGTGAAAGAGTTGCCCCGTAGGTCTCTTTTATATCCTTCCCCTCTCACCCTAAACCTATGCCCTCTAGTTCTGGAGTCCCCAACCCAAGGGAAAAGACATTGTCTATTTACCCTATCTATGCCCCTCATAATTTTGTAAACCTCTATAATGTCACCCCTCAGCCTCCGATGCTCCAGAGTAAACAGCCCCAGCCTGTTCAGCCTCTCCCTATAGCGCAAATCCTCCAACCCTGGCAACATCCTTGTAAATCTTTTCTGAACCATTTCAAGTTTCACAATATCTTTCCGATAGGAAGGAGACCAGAATTGCACGCAATATTCCAACAGTGGCCTAACCAATGTCCTGTACAGCCGCAACATGACCTCCCAAC
>NC_057723.1:53604733-53747936 GCF_004010195.1 Chiloscyllium plagiosum | reverse complement strand
CTGTACCTCTTATGCTTGTATCCAAATCATTTATGTAAATGACAAAAAGTAGAGGACCCAGCACCGATCCTTGTGGCACTCCACTGGTGACAGGCCTCCAGTCTGAAAAACAACCCTCCACCACCACCCTCTGTCTTCTACCTTTGAGCCAGTTCTGTATCCAAATGACTGGTGCTCCCTGCATTCCATGAGATTTAACCTTGCTAATCAGTATCCCATGGGGAACCTTGTCGAATGCCTTACTGAAGTCCATAAAAATCACATCTACCGCTCTGCCCTCATCAATCCTCTTTGTTACTTCCTCAAAAAACTCAATCAAGTTTGTGAGACATGATTTCCCATGCACAAAGCCATGTTGACTATCGCTAACCAGTCCTTACCTTTCTAAATACATGCACATCCTGTCCCTCAGGATTCCCTCCAACAATTGCCCACCACCGACGTCAGGCTCACTGGTCTATAGTTCCTTGGATTGTCTTTACCGCTCTTCTTAAACAGTGGAACCACGTTAGCCAACCTACAGCCTTCCGGCACCTGACTATCGATGATACAAATATCTTAGCAAGAGGCCCAGCAATCACTTCACCAGCTTTCCACAGATTTCGAGGGTACACTTGATCAGGTCCTGGGGATTTATCCACCTTTATGCATTTCAAGACATCCAGCGCTTCCTCCTCTTAATTTGGACATTTTGCAAGGTGTCACCATCTATTTCCCTACACTCTATATCTTCCATATCCTTTTTCACAGTAAATACTGATGCAAAATACTCATTTAGTATCTCCCCCATTTTCTGTGGCTCCACACAAAGGCCGCCTTGCTGATCTTTGAGGGGCTGGAAATGTGTTGTTGGAAAAGCGCAGCAGGTCAGGCAGCATCCAGGGAACAGGAGAATCGACGTTTCGGGCCCAATTTTCTCCCTAGTTACCCTTTTGTCCTTAACATATTTGTAAAAACCCTTTGGATTCTCCTTAATTCTATTTGCCAAAGCTATCTCATGTCCCCTTTTTGCCCTCCTGATTTCCCTCTTAAGTATGTTCCTACTGCCTTTATACTCTTCTAAGGATTTACTCAATTTATCCTTTCTATACCATACATATGCTTCCTTCTTTTTCTTAACCAAACCCTAAATTTCTTTAGTCATCCAGCATTCCCATACCTATCAGGCTTTCCTTTCAGGAGTAGAGTGGTGCTGGACAAGCACAGCAGTTCAGGCAGCATCCGAGGAGCAGGAAAATCCGACATTTCGGGCAATAGCCCTTCATCAGGAATACCTAGCCTTTTACCTAGCCTTTCCTTTCACCCTAACAGGAATATTCTTTCTCTGGATTCTCGTTATCTCATTTCTGAAGGCTTCCCATTTTCCAGCCATACCTTTACCTGCAAACCTTTGCACCCAATCAGCTTTCGAAAGTTCTTGCCTAATACCATCAAAACTGGCCTTTCTCCAATTTAGAACTTCAACTTTTAGATCTGGTCTATCCTTTTCCATCACTATTTTAAATCTAATAGAACTATGGTTGCTGGCCCCAAAGTGCTCCCCTACTGACACCTCAGTCACTTGCCCTGCCTTATTTCCCAAGAGTAGGTCAAGTTTTGCACCACGTACTGAATCAGAAAATTTTCTTGTACACACTTAACAAATTCCTCTCCATCTAAACCCTTAACACTATGGCAGTCCCAGTCGATGTTTGGAAAGTTAAAATTCCCTACCATAATCACCCTATTATTCTTAGATAGCTGAGATCTCCTTACAAATTTGTTTCTCAATTTCCCTCTGTTTATTAGGAGGTCTGTAATACAAACCCAATAAGGTGATCATCCCTTTCTTATTTCTCGGTTCCAGCCAAATAACTTCCCTGGATGTATTTCCAGGAATATCCTCCCTCAGCACAGCTGTAATGCTATCCCTTATCAGAAACACCACTCCCCCTCCTCTCTTGCCTCCCTTTCTATCCTTCCTGTAGCATTTGTATCCTGGAACATTAAGCTGCCAGTCCTGCCCATCTCTGAGTCATGTTTCTGTAATTGCTATGATATCCCAGTCCCATGTTCCTAGCCATACCCTGAGTTCATCTGCCTTCCCTGTTAGGCACCTTGCATTGAAATAAATGCAGTTTAATTTATTAGTCCTACCTTGTCCCTGGCTGCCCTGACTGTATGACTCACTTCTGTTCTCAACTGTACCAGTCTCAGATTGATTTCTTTCCTCACTATCTTCCTGGGATCCCCCCCCCACAACCTTATTAGTTTAAATCCTCCTCAGCAGCTCTAGCAAATCTCCGTGCCAGTATATTAGTCCCCTTTTAATTTAGGTGCAATCTTTCCTTCTTGTACAGGTCACTTCTACCCCAAAAGAAATTCCAATGATCCAAAAATGTGAATCCTTCTCCCATACATCAGCTCCTCAGCCATGCATTCATTCTGCTCTATTCTCCTATTCCTGCCCTCACTAGCTCATAGCACTGGGAGTAATCTAGATACTACTAGCCTTGAGGACCTCCTTTTTAAATTCCTGCCTAACTCTCTGTAATTTCCCTTCAGACTCTCAACCTTTTCCCTTCCTATGTCGTTGGTTCCAATGTGGACAATGACCTCTTTGCTGGCCCGTTTCCCCCATGAGAACATTCTGCACCCTCTCTGAGACATCCTTGATCCTGGCACCAGGGAAGCAACACACCATTCTGCTTTTTCACTGCTGGTCACAGAAACATCTGTCTATACGGACTAGAGAATCCCCTAACACAATTGATCTCTTGGAACCCGACCTACCCCTCGTTGCATTAGAGCCAGTCTCAATACCAGAAACTTGGCTGTTTGTGCTATGTTCCCCTGAGAATCCATCACCCCCTACATTTTCCAAAACAGCATACTTGTTTGAAATGGGTATAGCCACAAAAGACTCCTGCACTAGGTGCCTACCTCTTACCTCTCCTGGAGTTAACCCATCCATGTGGCTGTATCTGCGACTATCCCCCCTTCCTATAACTGCCATCCATCACATACTGTTGTTGTTGCAAATTCCTCATTGCTTCTAACTGTCTCTCCAACCGATCCATGCGATCTGATAAGATTCAAAACCAACAGCATTTATGGCAGATATAATCCGCTGTAATCCTTCAACTCTCTTTAAACTCCCAGATCTGACAAGAAGCGCATATCACTCTACTAATGTCCATTTTTGCTTTTTCACAATCTACAGACCCAGAAAATAACACTGTCTTATTCCGCTACAAACACTGCCCCAGGTTAAATTAATAGTTATGGCTTATATGTTAAGTTTAATCAAAAGACAAATCTCCAAAAACATATAATCAAGAAAGAACCCACTCTACTCACTACTGCAGACTTTCTGTTGGCTACACTTAAAACAATACACTAATCTGATTCTGTGTTGTGAACTTCACCCAACAGTTCCCCCAAGATCAGTTGTGAATTTCACTGTTTGTTAGTTTTCCCAGACGAACTCCGTTGTCCAGCGATACATGAATTCAAACAGCAAAGGCAGTGTCAGTTTCTTTCTCTCCTGCACTGACCTCACCATGTGCTTCCTTTGTCTGTACTTCTCACTTTTAAAACTGCTGTTGTTTGATTTTTTTCCCCCGAAAGTTCCAAAACAATGCAACAGCATATAAAACAGTAATTGCTGCTCCTGGAATTCGAGGAAATCACCTCCAGCACCTAAAATATCTCAAAAAAGGAGCAGCTGTTGCTGCCAGAAATTTTTCCTGTCCTTCATCTTGGATTACCCAGAATCCAGTATTGACACTTTTTCACTCCCAAGTAGAGAGAGATTGAAATGCTCGCAAGTTAAGTTAATAATAAACACTCATCCTCAATTGTTGGTGTTAATTTTCTGGATACAAACATAACCGGGGAATTGTCATTGTGGGAGGGAAGAAGAGTGAAGAAGTTGTGGTGAGGGCACAAATGTAGAAAATGTGTTGGACATGGCTGAGGGCCTCAGGTGAGTAATAAAGAAGACATTTCTGAAATCTCCCTGTGAAAGGTGGCATCATCAGAACAGATGTGATGGAGATGGAGAAACTGGGAGAATGGAATGGAGTCCTTACAGGAAGCAGAGTGTGAGGGTATAAAGTCCAGGTAACAAAAGGAGTCGTTGGATTTGCAGTGGATATTTAGTGACTAGTCTATCCTAAGAAATGAAAACAGCGATATCGAGGAAGGGGAGGGAGGATTCAGAAATGGACCAGGTGAAGGTGTGGGCAGGAAAATTGGAGGCAAAATTGATAAATGTTTCCTTCAGCATGAGAGAAGGAAGCAGCACTGATGATATTATCGATGTACCAGAGAAAGAGTTGTGGGGAGAGACCCAAATAGGACTGGAAGAAAGAATATTCCATGTACCTCATAAAGAGACAGACATAACTAGGGCACATGTGGGTACCCGTGGCCGCCCCTTTGACCTGAAAAAAGTGACAGGGGTTAAAGGAGAAGTTATTCAAAGTAAGGAACAGCATGCCCAGTTGGAGGAGAGTGGTGGAGGATGGGGGCAGTTCATGCCTTTATTTTTTAACCATGAAGAGACAAAGAGGCCTAAGACCATTCTAATGGGGGATGGACATGTAAAGGGATTGCATTTCCATGGTGAAGTGAAGATGGCAGGTGGAACTTCTGAAGCTGACATAAAGCATCAAATAATAATGCATGTGTGTGTGAAAGGATTGGATAAGGAGAGAAAACAATCGAGTCAAGGTAGGAAGAGACAAACTTTGTGGGGCAGGAACTGGCAGAAACAATGGGTCTGTCTGGGCAGTCTTGGAACTATATTGCCATTCCTTTACTATCACTGGATCAAAATTTTGAAATTCTCTCCTTTACAGCACCAGGAACAGCCATGATTCAATAATGCAGATAACCACCATCTTCTCAAGGGTAATTAGGGATGGACAATAATTGCTGCTTTAGCTGGTGATTATCACATTCTGTGAACAATTTAAAAACTCCGTTTTGTTGAGTTTTTTTTACTGCTAGATTGCTGCAAATCCAATCTGTTGGAGGTGTTGCTTTCTTGATCATTTCTTTATCATCTGGTACATGTAAGGTACCAATACAAACTTTAAACTTTCTTTAGATGAGATGAATGCATTTTGCTTTCTGGCTATTGTTAGGAACTGCAGATCTTTTTTATCTTCCAATTACATTAGACTCTCAGCTTCATTTGTCTACTTGGGGTGAGTATTGCTCCATCATATAGCCTTGATTTCATCTTTGATGGCTACATTTTTGGTTCCTTTCTTGAGCCATTTCACAGAGGTCTGTGAAGCTCATGATTTTTCTCAACGTCAGTCTAATATTTTATGTTTATTTGATGGTTTTCTTCTGCAGTCATCATTCTAACCACGCTATCACCTTTAGACTTGACGGTGCTAATTTTTTTACGGTCTGGGGTTATTTTTTAGATATTTCTATAGCAGCCAACTTTAGAGCTTGCTTTGCTTCTTACCAGCAAAATGCTTATGTACAAAGTGATTCTTGCATTTAAACTACTGCTTTCCTCTCACAAGATATGCTTCCTTTTCTTTTCAATGGTGTTTGCGATATATAGATCATATAATCTAGTCTTGACTTTATGCTCTTCCTTCTGCCAATATTTCTTCCTTTCTTATTGAGTGGTAATGTTAAATCTATTTCTTTCAGAAGTAAGACTACAAATGGCTTTTAATGTTTCTCCAGTCTATCTTTCCTGCTCCTCAGTGAGGTATAAGGTATAATAGAACTTGGAGCTCTGTTTCCCTCTCAAGTTTAACACTATTGCTATGCTTATTTATTCTTGTTCAACTATACGGTTATATGATAAATTTGCCACTGAAACTGAAAGTATTTCCAAGCCAATCTCACATCAACTTTGATCTCTACAGCAGCAGGGACTGTAAAATTCAAAGCCATCTCAACTAGTACATGACTGCAGGCTGCAGTTCTAACTATTCTTTGTTGTTTCTTATAATACATGCCTCTCTTATAGCTTTCACAATCCACAAAATGTCAGCTGTTCATCTCTGACACCATGGGCAGGCTTTAATGGATTTGGTTTCTAAACTGAAAGCACTTACTGCAGAGTTCACATGACTGTGGCAAGCCATAGTGTATAGCGTCCTTACAAATGCATTTCTCCAAGCACAGTGCTATTTGTAATGGAAGAATGTGCAAATGCATCAGATGTCATTTTGGTTTCTAAATGGGGCTGACATGCCTTAGCAAGAAGGGTTAGTGTTATTGTACAAACCATTTAATTGCTGTATAAAAACAAAAAAGATCAACATCACTATGTTATTTGGGAGCTGAAATCACTTTGAAAACAAAATGGTACAAGCGACTGAAATTTTACAGCAATCAACTGGAAACATATTCCATAGTGAGAAATATTTTCAGGTTTGAAAAACTTGTATATATAATCGGTGTTGAACTGCTTGAAAAACAAATTGGATAACCAGTGTGGGCTCAACTAGGTTGTTAATTTACCCATTGTTTTACAATTTATGTGGTCTTATGTTCATATATCTGTCACTTGAATTTTCAATTACACACACTGATATTAATGAAGATACCTGACTACCCATGAATAAAGTCTTCGGGGTAATATGTGGTTACAACTTCTTCTCTCACAAATTGGTCTAGGTATCTCCATAACAAAGACAGTGGAGAACTTGCACTAATTATTTTCTTTTACTATTGATTTCCTGTGACCTTGCAAGGTTTTTGTGTCAGTTTGTCAAACTGGTAGGCCAATTTTCCTACTTTCTATCTGGTAGGAATGGGATGATAGTGTAATTCAAATTACTACTGTCTTCTGGTTGTTGGCATTTTGTTTGGTGCCTTGAAACCCAAGATCTTAGGCTTACTGAAAACAACCATAAGCCCCCACCAAATGTGCTTTGAGACATTGCTGCAGGCTATTCAACAAAACTTATAAAAAGTGGCCCTCGTGTTGTGTTTCCAGAGATTTACTTAGAGGCCATCTCTTGATATAGTCAATGGTGGAGCAATTGGAATTTCTGTCCCTTGATCAGCAAGCTATTTGAAGTGTGTGTGCAGCTTCCTGGCAGAATGATAATTATGCCTAATCATGAAAATAAATCAACCCATCTATGACTGCTATGTTCATCAAATTCTGAACCTGAGCAGCTGAGGTGATCAAATGAAATTTTGCAAAAAAAATTAATTATCTGGTGTGAACATATAATCCTTCACCTTTTTCTATTTATCAATGTTTCAAATTCATATGTTAAACTGAACATCTGCATGTTAGATATTTAGGTTTAATAGATACAACTTGACTTCAGTCATCCCCTTGAGTTAGATGAGTATGATGCTTGAATGGGAACTAACTCATACTACCCTTTATTTATTTACATGACAGTGTAGTCCTGAGATTAAACAAAGGCATTTCCAATAATCCAGACTGAACACATCTTTTGCATATGTATATAACACTTGCTGAGACAATGTTTGTTTGTATCATTAGTCTCTATTATTACACAAAACATTGAAAATATGGGCAATATGTTTCATCAAAGTCTCTGAGTTCAAATTATAGAATTTTAATTTTTGTAATGATAGAAAATGAATAGCATATAGCCTTATCCCCACTTTAAATTAAATAGACCTTTTAAGGTAGACTCCACAGTCAAACTTGACAATGGGTAATGAGTTCAAGTGTGTAACGTTATTGTTGTTGTGGCAGTTGCATGATCTAATAGATAAAGTTGTGTGATTTTGGTGTGGGGCATGACGTTATTGCAGACTGGGGACGTGCTGTGGCTAGTTTCTTAGATTTTGTGGTACAGTGGTAATGTCTCTGGGGCTGAAGATCTTGGTTTACGTCCCAACTATTCCAGAAATGCATAATATCATGTCCGAACAGGTTAATTAAAAGTAGCTACAATAGAATCTCTAACTGGAACCTGTCCACCTTTTAATAAATCGGGGGTCTAATGGTGCAATCATAAGAGGGCCATATTGTCAGGGTTCAGTCCCGCCTGCCCTGAATGTGTCAGAGCATGTCTGTACACATTGGTTACAGTAACTGTGAGATTACTGTTGCAGTAATGGGTATTAATAATGGTTAGAATGTCAATTTACCTTTCATTGCCAACAGATCTTGGTTTCAAAATCTAATATGAGCTACTATGCCCTGCAGCAAATTAATTAACTTAAACGGATTAACTTAAATTCTTGAAATATGCTTTAATGTTACAGCTTTATGGGGATCCATTCTGGAACTGGACAGAACTACACAAGCTTGATGGTATGCATCTCAGATTGCTGTGGGAAGCAAAGGTGGCATCAGAATGTAAAACTTGGGTCACTTTCCTTAAATCATAGTAAGTTAAGGGGAGACCTAATAATGAGCAAGTTTGAGAAACTGTTCCCTCTCATAGTTGGGTCACTAACCAAAGATCATAAATTAAAATCATTAACAAAACAAGTAGAAGTAAATACAAAGTGTTTTTTAAAAATCAGACAGAAGGCTACTGAAACTTTGAATGCACTGAAACAAAAATAGAAATTGCTAGCAAAACGTAGCAGGTCTGGCATATTCTGTGGGAAGAAAGCAGAGTTAACATTTCAAGTTTGATGATATCTGGTCGGCATGGATGAATTGGACCGAAGGGACTGTTTCCATGCTGTATACCTCTTTGACTCTATGACTCTTCATCAGAACTGATGCTGCCAGACCTGCTGAGTTTTGCCAGTAATTTGTGTTTTTGTTTAAGATCTCCAGGTTCTGCAGTTCTTTGTTTTATTTTTGAATGCCCTGTCTGAAAGAATAGTAGTCACAACTTAAGAACATTCAAAAGCCATGTACTTGAAGAGGACTAATTTATATGTTTATGGTGGAAAAGCTGGTGTGTGGGACTAAATTGTTCAGCTTTGTCAAAATATATACCCCAGGACAAATGAGCTCCAACTATGCTGTAAGTCCTCTGATTCCTTTGCAATCTTTTTTGTGGGTGGTAGGTCAAAAAGTCACAAAGATAATAGGCAAAAAAACATTTTTTTGAATTTTCAAGAAGAAATATTTTAAGAAAAGAATGATCAAATGTGTTATAATTGAGCATTATAAAATTATTTCTTTCCTAATTCATTTAACTTAGTGATATAAATGGCCTTCAACAAATAATATTTTATTTTATCACAAGAAATTGAAACCTATTGTGAAATGGATTGTTGATTCATTGGTATCCATATTGCCCTTCAAGTGATAAGTAAATTCACTCATTCATTATATAATGAATATATGTAAGCAAGTATTCTTAATCAGCTACTTTTGATTTCTGGGAGAAAGTGAGGATTGCAGATGCTGGAGACCAGAGTTGAAAAGTATGGTGCTGGAAAAACATAGCAGGCCAGGCAGCATCCGAGGAGCAGGAGAATCGACGTTTCGGGCATAAGTCCTTCTTCAGGAATTCCTCCTGAAGAAGGGCTTATGCCCGAAACGTCGATTCTCCTGCTCCTCGGATGCTGCCTGGCCTGCTGTGTTTTTACAGCACCACACTTTTCAACTACTTTTGATTCCTGACCAATTACAGAATTATGTGGAGCCTTAATTTGTCAATACCCCGCTCATGTCATCCTGAAAATAAATCATTGGTTTCTTTGAGGAACTTATACATTTTGCTTCTTCCTAATTTTGATGTTTTAAAAAAAAAGGCACTTAATTTAAGAACTGACTTGTCACTGTCATCTAGCACATGAATTTGAGTTCTCCTTGAGTACCAAAACAATTTTCTTTTAATTCATACAAAATTATTCATTCAAAAGATGATGAAAAAAATGTGGGCACCACATTTTAGGAAAGGTGCCAAGGTTTTGCAGAGGGTACAGATAAGGTTTATCAGCACGCTCCCAATGAGGAGGAACTTCAGATATGTGGAGGGGGGGGGCAGGATTGTTCTCCTCAAAGCTAGGAAGATCGAGGTAAGACGTAATCGAGATATTTAAAAATATGAGATGTTCTATTGCCGCAAATAATAATTGGTGAATAACACACAGGAAAAGCACAACCTTACATTGTGAAAGGAATGGAGTTTAATGCATCAATAGCATTTGGAAGAAGGAAATGGTTATTGAAACTAGCTAAGAATTCTTGGTGAAATATTCTTGATGATTCAGAAGATGGAACTTAACTTGAGTAAAGTTGTTTATAACAGTGTGATACACAATCTAATCATGCAGTCAGAAAAAAACTTTATGCTGAGCCAGGGCTTTGCAAAATGAGTGACAGGATCCAAGTGAGGTGATAAGCTCAAATTTTCATGAATCCTGAGGCACGAATGGCCAATCCCCAGTTATCGACTCTCATAAGTCTTCTCCTCTCAGCCTCTACTGGCCCTCAGTCCGCCTCCCCAACCATTCACCTAAGACTTGCAGCAATTTTCAAACCTTGAAATCATGTCACAGTGGAAAAATATTTGGCAAGCATTATACTCAGTGCAGAAATAGGAATCTGCAATTTTCTTCCAGAGACTAGTGACCTTGAACACTGCAAAATAAAAAGTCACCTCATTCTTTCAGGTCACAAGATTATCATATCTCAGGTTTCTCGCTCGGTAAAGAAGCAATGAAAGAACAAAACCTAATGTACTCAGTACAGAGGATAACAAGGACACTGTCCATTTTGTAACAGATCTAAGAAAGGAATCAATGTATTCTGATGGCACAAGGAGACAGAATGGTCGAAGAGGAGTTACAAGTACAAATGAACAGGTAAACTTTCTACCATTTAAGGAGGATTATAAAATTAACTATAATACTTCTAAACATTTTATGAAACAATTTCCAGTTTAATATTGAGTACATGGTTTTAGTAAGTAATATATAAATGGAATTACAAATTCTTTGATCATACGAGTCTTGAATACAGCAATTTAAATATTTCAATCTTTATGTCCAAAGATGATCGCATTATAAAATTTAGTGTTGAAAAAGTTGTGTGCTGCTAATGCACAATAAATTCTTGTCAGGCATTTTCACATTCAAAGTATGTCCAGAACAGAAATCACCATGAACAATGTTATCAATTGACTATTTAACATACAATTAAGCAAAAGTTGCATACATTATTTGCAAGTGTGAAAAGATTAGGCTCAGAAATACTTAATTTAGTTTTGGACATCATAACTTGCAGTTCAAGACAAAGGTGGAACACCCAAAAGCAACCAAAGCAGACAGCTGTGGGAACTGCGGGAATAACTTTCATTATTAGCACCTACTTCCTTGCCTGAGGTTCTCATTTGCTGCAGAATGTGTAGCACTGCCAACTCAGTGTCTGAAGGTTGACAGTTCCAGAGAGTTAAGCCTATAACCTAACACTGCTACTGCCAGTACTGATGGAGCGCCTCATTGTCAATGATGCCATCCTTTAAATGATACTGAGGCCCTGTCTGTTGTTTCAAGTATAAGCATAAAATATCACAGGCACAGTTTCAAAGAAGTATTCACCACAGTGTTATTTGTAAATGTTTATCCTAAGTCAATGAAACTGATTATTTGACTATATTAAATCAGTATTTACGGGGGAAAGTGAGGACTGCAGATACTGGAGATCAGAGTTGAGGGTGTAGTGCTGGAAAAGAGCAGCTGGTCAGGCAGCAACTGAGGAGCAGGAGGATCGATTTTCAAGCATAAGCTGTTCATCAGGAATGAGACTGGTGGGCCAAGGGTAGGAAGGTAGATAAATGGGAGGGGGTAGGGCTGGGGGAGGGGAAGGTAGCTGAGAATGAAGGGTGGAGCGGATAGGTGAGAAAGACGTTGGAGGGTCCCAAGTGGGCGGCACAGTGGTTAGCACTTCTGCCTCACAGCGCCAGAGACCCGGGTTCAATTCCCGCCTCAGGCGACTGACTGTGTGGAGTTTGCACATTCTCCCCGTGTCTGCGTGGGTTTCCTCCGGGTGCTCCGGTTTCCTCCCACAGTCCAAAAAAAAATGTGCAGGTTAGGTGAATTGGCCGCTCTAAATTGCCTGTAGTGTTAGATGTAGGGGAATGGGTATGGGTGGGTTGCGCTTAGATGTAGGGGAATGGGTATGGGTGTGGACTTGTTGGGCTGAAGGGCCTGTTTCCACACTGTAAGTAATCTAATCTAAAAGACAGAAGATGAGGCGTTCTTCTTCCAGGCGTCAGGTGGTAAGGATTTGGCAATGGAGGAGGCCCAGGACCTGCATGACCTTGGGAGAGTTACAGTGTTTAGCCATTGGGGTTGTTTTGTGCATGTGTCCTGGAAATGTTCTCTGAAGCATTGCACAGGTAGGCATCCTGTCTCCCAAATGTAGTGGAGACCACACCGGGATCAATGGATACAGTAAATGACATGGGTGGAAGTGCAGGTAAATCTCTGATGGATGTGGAAGTCTGCTATGAGGCCTTTGACGGAGGTAAAGGGGGAAATGTGGGTGCAGGTTTTGCAATTCTTGTAGTGGCGGGGAAGGTGCCCAGAGGGAAGGGTGGGTTGGTGGGGAGCGTGATCTGACAAGAGAGTTGCGGAGGGAATGGTCTTTATGGAACATAGATAGAGGTGGAGAGGGAAATATATCCCTGGTGGTGGGGTCTGTTTATAGGTGGCAGAAATGGTGGAGGATGATGCAATGTATCTGGAGGTTGCTGGGTGGAAGGTGAGGATCAGAGGGGTTCTGGCCTTGTTGTGGTTGGACAGGTGGGGTTCAAGGGCAGAGGTGCTGGAAGTGGATGAGATGCACTGGAGGGCATCATCGACCACTTGAGAGGGGAAATTGTGGTCTTTGAAGAAGGAGGCCATCTGGGATATGGTGGAGGTGGAGAAATTGTAAATAAGGAATTGTGTTTTTACTGGAGGCAGGGTAGGAGGAGTATAGTCCAGGTAGCAGTGTGAGTTGGTGGGTTTGTAGTAGATGTTCATGTTGAGTCGGTCACTGTTAATGGAGATGGAGAGGTCCAGGAAGGGAAGGGAAGTGTCCAAGATGGTCTAGGTAAACTTAAGGTTGGGGTGGAACATTTTAGTGAAGTTGATGAACTGATTAACCTTCCCATGGGAGACAAGGTGGCGCTGATACAGTCATCGACGTAGCGGAGGAAAAGGGAATTTGCTGTGTGTAAATTGGCTGCAGTGTTTTTGACAGTAATTACAACAGGGAAAATGAACAATAAACAAAGAACAGTACAGCACATGAGCAGGCCCTTCGACCCTCCAAGTCTGTGCCAACACATTTTGCCCTTCCATATTAAAACTGTCTTCACTTACAGAATCCATATCCCTCTATTCCCTTCCTATTCATGTATTCATCCAGGTGCTTCTTGAATGTTGTTATTGTGTCAGTTTCCACCACTGCCTCTGGCAATGTGTTCCAGAGGCTTTAATGAACCTTTGTTTGAAAATGTGCCTCGCAAATCTCTTTTAAACTTGCCCCTCAAACCTTGAACCTGTGTCCCTTGGCAATTAACCCCTCCACCCCGGGGAAAAAAGCCTCATACATTCCACTCTATCCATGCCATTCACAATCTTATAACTCCTTTCAGGTCACCCCTCCACCTACTGTGTTCCAATGAAAATAAGCCCAGTCTATCCAACCTTTCTTCATAGCTAAAGTCCCACAGACCATGCAACGTCCTGGTAAACCTTTTCTGTATCTCCAAAGCACATCCACATTCTTCTGGTAGTGTGGTGACCAGAACTGTACACAATATTCCAAGGGTGGCCTAACTAAAATTCTATAAAGCTGCAGCGCTAATTGTTCATCCTTATACTCAATTCCCCTTCCAGTGAACACATGCATTCATAGGTCTTTTTCACTACCTTATCTACCTGCGCAGCTACCTTCAGTGATCTGTGGGCCTGCACACCCAGATCTTTCTGCATATCAATACTCCTTAGGGCTCTGTCATTCACTATGTAATTTCCATTTGTATTTGACTTTCCAAAGTGCATCACCTCACATTTGTCTGGATTAAATTATTATTACTAAAATATTATGCTTCAAAATCTCTTAAGTACTTTGAATGTCCTAATGTATTCAAAGGCATGATTGGAATATAAGTCATTCTTGAACTTATTCTCTGTACAGGCCTTGCCCAGAGTTGAATAAAAAGTATTTTTTGCTATGGAGTGGACTGTACTGGTATCTTGTAACAAAGATCATCAATCTTCTGTAGCTTAAATTATCTTTCCCTTTCAAGCTTTTGGGGCTGTTCAAAAATAAAACTGTAAACTTCATGGCAAGTCCCGGTTGTGGAGAGTTCCACTGAAGCATTTAAAATATTAAAAAAATCACTCATGGTGTTGCATGCTAGCTGGGTTGACATTTATTGACCATCAATAATTGATCTTGAGAAGGTTGTGGTGAGCTGCCTTCTTTCCCTACAATGTTGTTGGGAAAGAGTTCCAGACCTTTGACCTGATGATATGAAAGGAAAAGCAATATATTTCCAATTCAGGTTAGGGACTTGGAGGGGAACTTGCAGGGTGGAGGTGTTCCTTGTCCTTCTAGATGGAAATGTTGTGAGTTTTAATGTGCTGTTTAAGGAGAATACCTATTTAATTTCTATAGCACATCTTAAAGATGTCGCATACTGCTACCACTAAGCATTGATAGCAGTGGGAGAGGATGTTTGTCAATTTGATGCCAATCAAGTGGGTTGATTTGTCCTATATGGTGTTAAGCTTCTTGAGTGTTGCTGGAGCTGGTCTCATCCAGGCAAGTGGTGGGTATTCTGTCACACCCCTGACTTGTGCCTTATAGAATGGGCCAGATAGGCTATGGGGAATCAGAACTTGAGTTCTGATTGCAGGATTCCTAGCCTCTGACATGCTCTTGCAGCCACCATGTTTATATGGCTAGTACAGTTAATTTCTAGTAATAATTCTAATAACCCCAGTATGGTGGTAATAACAGTAATGTCATTGACTGTCAAGGGACAATGCTTAGATTCTCTCTTGTTGGAGATGGTCATTGCCTGGCATTTCTCATCGAGTCATAGAGATGTACAGCACGGTCCAACCTGTCCATGCTGACCAGACATCCCAACCCAATCTAGTTCCACCTGCCAGCACCTGGCCCAAATCCCTCCAAACCCTTCCTATTCATATACCCATTCAGATGCCTTTTAAATATTGCAATTGTACCAGCCTCCACCACTTCCTCTGGCAGCTCATTCCATACACGTACCACCATCTGTGTGAAAGTAGGTAGGCTTTTTATTTCAACATCTGTGGCATGCATGTTATTTGTCACATTTCAGCCCAATCCTGGATAATGTCCAGGTTTTGCTTCATTTGGACATGGTCTGCTTCAGTATCTGAAGAGTCATGAATGGTTCTGAACACAGAGATCCATACAGTGAAATTTGTGGAATAGTTCAGAGGGGCATCTTTGACATTAGCAGGAGGGCAGTGGATAACTGGGCATGCCACTTCACCCAAAAATAGAACATATGGAAAAGTAACTGGCAGAATCCCAGGAGAACTGGTTTCTGTTTCAAATTCCAATCAGTGGCAAGCAATTTTCCTTGTCTCCACTTTTGATCCAGCCTGGAATTCCAACATTACTATCTCCACAGCAAAAAATTGCAAGTTAACACATTGTAGCTAAATTGAAATGAGCACAAATCTTTTTAAGCCAAATCTACATCATTTATTTATTCAACAGGATGCAGCAACTGACAGTGAAAAACAATTATATGGGTCTATATCACTGAGAAAAAAATGTCAATTATCATTTCAGTAAATTGCATAATTATACAAGTGCTTAATTGTGAGACCATAATGATTCTTGTTTAGGACAATATCCACAAAAGCTATTCCAATCATACATATGTCTGCAATGCTCTCTTCTGCAGAGATTTGACATTTACTAATTCTCCTTCAGTTATGTAACTTAAATGTAATAAAGTAATTTGATGCTTGCAGTAAGAACTGATATAGAAAAGCAAAACTGAGCAAGAATAAACAAGCGATAAATTAAGAGACCAACAACAAATAATCCTTTTTTCCCCAAATTTGAATTTTAAACATGAATCTGGGCCCATGAAATCTGAAGATTAATAATTGCATCATAAAACTTTCAAATGATGGAAATATGAGCCCACAAGTGACCAACATTTGCAAGACATTCAGAGAATACATGTAGCTTCTTATATTATAATGGTATGAAAACACTATGAACAGATTGAGTGGTTAAATGTTTTGTATACTTGGGTAGGCAAGACCTTACAATTTTTCTTTCCTTTTCTGTAATGGGACTTTTTTGTATGCTTAAAAAAGCCGCGCTTGTTTCTTCAGTTCATTCCTTTTCCACAATGCAAGTCGATCAAACTCTCCCAGTGTCATTCCAAACACTCGGTAGAAATCTTCTGGAGACAGGTGACGCTGCAAAGAAGCAAAGAGAGGATAAAAATATTAATATAATTGTAGCAAAGTCTGCATGATTGATACAGGGCAGAAATTAGATTTTTCATGAATAGAGGGTCACATTTAAAGCCTCTGAGCACTCTGAATGGTATATTTGCCAACTAAAGCACTCAAAAGGGTTTAGCTTATCAGTACTGTCTTAATAACATATATATATACTTTATTAAATACAGAGATTATGAATATATTTGTGTCCTGTGGAAACATATAATCAACACTGGATAAGTAAGTAGTTGCCTCATATACTCAAGCATATCTTAACCTATCTCATCTTTAACACATCAACTGTTCAGTCTTGCTGTGAATAGAATACAACAAACTTGTGGATTTTTATATTCTCCATTATTAGCCAATGAAATGCCAGAAGGTAGAGGTGACCAATTCTATTGCTTAGTCAACAATAGCCAATGACGTTTTGCACAACTGAGAACCCTAACATCATCCTCATCAATGCAAGACAATTGGCCTGCTCTATGTGGGAGAAACCAAATCAAAATGAGACCACTTTCGAAACAAATCACTTGGTCTAGTTAGCATAATGCAGACATCAGATTCCAACTTGCTCCTGCACTTACAGGTTTCAAAAATGGTGCTGATATTAATCAGAAGCCCTCAACAAATACAGTCAATTGGCTACCACACATAGATCAAAAATCTGCTGAAGAATGTTCCTTTACTGAGAATTGCAGATGAGTGAAACATCTGTACCATTCCCTTGCATTACTGCATTCTCTACACAATACTATACATGATACTGGTTGATTCAATTTATAGCACCACTGATATCCTTCAAGGTGTTACATGAGCGGAATAAGGAAGAACAAATGAGAGAACTTCAGTATTCATTAGGAATAGAAAATGGAATTTATCAGTATTATTGTTCATTGATTCAAAAAATTTAAAATATTAATTTATTCTATTACTCAGGTTTAGCACTATTTTGAGCTTTTAGTAATTTAACCTGCTTCATAAGACTATAAAATACATGGACAGAAGTAGGCCATTCAACCCATTGAGTCTGCTCTGCCATTGAATGAGGCCATGGCTGACCTGATAATTCTTAATTCCACTTTCCTGCCTTTTCCCATAACCCTTGATTCCCTTACTGATTAAAAACATTTGTCTGTCTCAATATTGAATCTAATTAATGATCCAGCCTCAACAGCTCTCAAATAAATTCACAACCCTGTAAGAGAAGAACCTCCTTATCTCAGTCTTAAATATATCTGTCCCTTATCCTGAGATTATGCCCTCTGGTCCTAGACTCTCCCACAAGAGGAGATGATCTGCCAGCAACTGCCCTATCAAATTCTCAAAGAATCTTGTATGTTTCAATTAGGTGGCCATTATGTTAATGAAAACACACTGGATAGGCAAATTTCTTTCCTCATCTTCTGAGGTGTTACAATTCACAAACTGTGCCAGCTTTCATTTTCTCTATTTTTTTAAAAACACACAATGTTACATGATTTGGTGCAAAACAAATAAAATACAGTACATTGTTTTCAAACAAATGGATTTTTGATTGTTGCTGCTTATTGTGAATGGTGACTTCATGCAAATATTTTGAAACAGCAGTCCTGTTGAGATATTACAGAAACACAGTTGGTTCACATTACACACCTCTAATCTTGTTCTGTCAACATCTTTTGGTAACTTATTCCGACCTCTGGTGGTTACCATTAGCAGATGAAATGGATAAATCTGGAAAGAAACAAAACTCAACCAATTGTAACATACAAACCACTTCAAATGTATTTGGTTTAGAATGTAAATAAGAAACAAGTAAATTGGACACCAAGTGATGAAAGGCTTGCTATTCAATACAATTATTAAAACAAATTTTCTTCTATACTTGCAGTATATTTTAGTATGAGGCTATGTTTCCAGAAAAGAGTTTATACATTTTTGACACTAGAATTAGGATGGATCACTTTGTAACTACTGTGGCTTTGTAACGGCTGTTGTCAGTTTTCACATGGAATTTTAAAATTATTTCTTAAATGCTTCCATTGACCCAACAATTTGTATTTGTACAGTGCTGTTAATGTAGTAAATCATCTAAAAGGTGTTTGACAGGAGAATAATCAGTCAAAAAATTGACACTGAGCGAAATGAGAGACTTGGTAAGGTGATCAAACATGATATCAAAATGATAGATTTTAAGTAGCATATTAAGCAGAGCAACTGAGAAAATAGAACCTGGATTAGGTTATTCAGTCCATCAAATGTGCTCTGTCTTTTGATATGATCCTTTATTTCAATGTCATTCTCCCACATTCCCTCCTAATACCCTTTGACCACTTTTAGCCTAAAAAAATCCATAGATTCACACTCTCTCAAAGAGGAAATAATTCCTCAGTTTAGTCAGAAATGGCTAACCTGTTATTGTGGGATTATGACCCACCATTCTAGAGCTTCTAGTCTGGGAAGATTTTCTTCCTGTGTTCAGCATGTCTAGCCCTGTCAGAATTTTAAACATTGCATTGCAATCCCCTCCCATTCTTGGAGATAGTGAGAACTGCAGATGCTGATGAAGTCAGAGTGGATAAAGAGTGGAGCTGGAAACATCACAGCAGATGGTGAAGCATCAGAAAGGTTCTGACCTGAAACATCGACTCCCCTCCTCCTTTGATGAGCTCAACCAACTGTGCTTTTTCCAGCTCCACTCTTTATTTCCTCCCATTTTTTTCAACTCCAATTAACACAGGTTCACTTGGCCCAATTCTCCTCAAAGGACAAACCTGCCAACCCAAGAATCAGTCTGGCGAACCTTTGGTGCACTCCCTCTATAGCAAGTACATATTTCTAATATAAATGAAACAAAGACCATTGGATGCTTGAATTCTGATACAAAAACAGAAATTGTAGTTTTGAAGAAGCATCACTGGACCTGAAATGTTAACTTGCTTTTTCTCCACAAATGCTGCCGAATCTGTTGAGTTTTTCCAATAGTTTCTGTTTCGGTTACATATTTTCATAGGTAAGGAGACCAAAGCTGCATACAATCCTTCTGGGTTATCAGACTCTACTCTCTCTGTATTCCCCTGAGAAAACATTTCTCCCAGCAGTATTCAAAATGGAAAATCTGTTAGAAAAATGCCTCTTGCACTGTAGACCTGGTGTTTTTAATTCTCATTACACAGGTAGAGTGCACAGGCAGGAGGGCAATGACCATCTTGCTATACAATCTCTCTACAAATGCCTCTGCCTTCTATATAATGGAAACAAAAACAGAGGCAAGTGCAAGGATAAAGAGGTTTAGGGAGTAATTCCCTCGCTTAGAGCCTAGATTTCTAAAGACACTGTAGGGTAAATGAAATAGGGAATTGTTGGAACCCTTTTTAATTTTTTTTAAAATTATTTTTAGTTTGGAGCTGTGAACTGTAAGCTGAAGGTGTCCTTCATACTATGAACAGCAGCTTATTTAAAAAAAGGAACAAACAAACTTCTATATGTTTATAAGCTAGGCCTGGAAGTTAATTGCATTTAATTCTTGTTAGTAGTGCTCTTTAAGTCAGTCAGTTCTGGCAAGCATTATGCTCAAACAGGTGGTAGATGTTTGAATGATAACAGGAGCCTATAGAGTGATAACCAGTCTAACAAAGAGAAACCAAAGTTTAAACTGGTTTTGAAATTTGCTTAAGGTCACAACACTTCTGGCTGTGAAATCTACAGGATGAAGGGTTGATTGATCACTGATTGTCCTCTCATTTTCAACTTAATGAAAGTTCAGCAAATAGAATGTCCATTATAATAATTAAATGAATATTCTTAAAAATCACACAACAGCAGGTTATAGTCCAACAGGTTTATTTGGAAGCACTAGCTTTTGGACCGCTTCTCCTTCATCAGGTGGTTGTGTAGTTTAAGATCGTAGGACACAGAACTTATAGCAAAAGTTTACAGTGTGATGTAACTTATGTTATATATTGAAAAAGATCTGGATTGTTTGTTAAGTCTCTCATCTTTTAGAATGGGCATGTTGGGTTCAGTTCTTTCAAATGTAAATTCCAGAACTTCCTTAAAGTTACATTCTTAACTGCACTCAACATTGAAGGTGTGAGGTACCCTGTGTGAGGCTATCTGTACCCCAATGTTCAGACTGATTCTAACCTAAGAAAGGGATTTACAGAATCTTACATGGATTCATGCAATTTTTAAGCGAAATAAAATATAATTTTGTAAGTACAAGTTCACCCCACAAGTGTGTGCGTGCAGAGGCTATGAGTGTCTGTGAGAGAGAGTGTGTATGTATTTGAGTGAGTGTAAAGTTCACTTGAGAATGTAACTTTAAGAAAGTTCTGGAGTCAGGGGTAAATATAGGGTAGGGCAATAGATCTGGATGGGTTTCTATTTGGAGGGTCATGTGGACTTGTTGGGCCGAAGGGCCTGTTGCTACACTGTTGGGATTCTACAAAAAAAATTTTAAAACAAAGATAGCAGCATAATCTGTGAAACAATACAAATTGAATCTGATTAGATTACTTCACAGGGTGTAACAGAGTATTATATTTGTTCAGGTGTTCTGATGAAGTATTCTGAATTAAAATCAAAAGCCAGGATAGGCTGGTCTTTCCACCTTATGTGGCCTAGTCATCCTAATCTTTAGAGTCAAAAAGTGTTGTGCTGGAACAGCACAGCTGATCAGGCAGCATCTGAGGATCATCTGAGTCGACTCTCCTGATCCTCGGATGCCGCCTGAACTGCTGTGCTTCTCCAGAGCCACACTTTTTGACACTGATCTCCAGTATCTGAGTCTTCACTTTCTCCACCCTAATCTTCAGCAAACCCAATAGAAACGAGAACCTTATGTTTCTAATTGCATCAAATAAAGGAATTCTGTTCCATGGTTTTACTTTTAAATAAAGCCCCAATTTCTCTACAGCTGTCAAAACAATAAAAGTTTACATTTGCAAATGTAGATAATGGTGGGAAAACCTCCAGCTTTGAACACAAAGGTGCAAATGTGAGAGCTGTATTACTTTAGTGTTATTAACAAGCAGTTTGCTATGATAATGTGTAAGCAGGAAATATGCTGTATGAGAGTTTAGTACATGCGTGTCTTAGGCAGAAGTGTGTTAATAAGAGGATGCTGTTTATTGGAGTCTTTCAATGAGAGGCTTGTTCGAGAGTTGGAACAATAGAAATGAAATATTTTTCCATTATTTGAGGATTGTTTATGTAATGGCAAATATGGTGACTGTTGTTTGGATGAATAATTCTATTGATGTTATGTAAATCATTGTCTCTGTGTACAGAATGCTATTATAGAGTAAGAACATCTGCTGATACATGGAACACTGACATTCCGCAGCACCCCCTCAAGTAGATGACAATCTAATCTATGTGAGATTTTGTTTTTACAGACACCATGCATAGTTAACCCATGTCTATTGATTGCAATGCAGGTTTATACAGTATTGTGCTGCATACATTATTTGAGTGATCTCTGCATTCAGTCAGTGCTTAGTGGACTGTTTATTAGTTGAATGGTTCAGCAGGGAATCTATACAGTCAGTTGTTAACATCACTTAAAACTAGCTTGTAGCTAGCTTGCACTTTCTAAAGTGGAGCAGCATTGTAGGTGGAGTTGCTGCTGGGATTGTTGTCTATGGTTCTGACAGGGTTTGAAAGTGTAAATAGTACGGATTGTCATAAGCACCTCCAGTTCTGATGATAGGTGTGAGAGCGGAACTGCTTAGGACTTGATGGACCTACTATCCTGATCCTCCTTATGGTCTCTGCAACAATGTTTATCATAAAAATGCTATGAGTTGCTAACTTGTAAACAAACTATTACTTGTTCTACATGACAGCCTCTTCCCATTAGGTTACAAAATGGCTTTCTTTTATCACACTAGACCAACCAGGCCTTATTATAGCCCTTTTAAGGGAGATATTGGCGTAGAGGTATTGTCACTGGACTAATATCAGAGACACATGTCTGGGACCTGGACTGAATCTCAGCAAACAATTCAATTAAAAGTCTAATGATTACAATAAAACCATCATTGGTTGTTGTTTAAACCCATCTGATTTACTAATGCCATTTAGGAAAGGAAATCTACTGTTCTTACCCTGTCTGGCCCACATGTAATTTTAGACGTGGTGTGTTAGATATACTAGCAATCAGCAGTCTTTCTAACCTGTGCAGCTATTCCACATGTCCCAATCGATATGCTGCCACATTGACTTTCAGATGTGGAAGTTACTGTCATGTGCAGAATTCAGAGGTAAGAGCAACAGAAATAAAAGTTAGGGGCAACATGCCAATAATGCGAGGGAGTTCCAGGATCTTGGCCTAACATTAAAGAAGAAATGACAATATAATTCTAAATTAGGATGGTTTGTGGCTTGGAGGAGAACTACCTAAGGAGTCTTTGTGAATATTTCCAGTGCATCTAGTAAACTGTACACACTGCTGCATCAGTGGTGGAGGGACTGGATGTGGTGTCACTCAAGCGGACTGCTTTGTCCTAGATAGTGTCAAACTTCAAGTGCTCTTCTCATAAGAAACTGGAACCATGCCCTTGATCTGTAACAGTTCCATGGTGTACATTCTCAGTCTTGCTGAGGTCTTGGGGTCTTGCTGGGGCCTTGGGGAAACTTAAGGGTTGAGGTCCAGAGCGAATCTTGTTAATGTCTGGTTCTGCAATCACTGAAACAGCTGTGCTGGTATCGATCTTCATTAGAACTGGGTGATTGTTTAACCAGACATTTATTTTGATTGGTTCTGATTTGGATGTTGCTAAGCAATGTAACTGTTCTGACCATCTTTATAGGTGAACTTTTCAGGATGTGCACTCTCCCGGATAAAGACCCATGAGTTCTCTTATTCAATATAGGTGCAGTGGGACTCTTTTGCTGTCATAAGTCTGCACACAGGCAACAACTACAATGGCTTGCTGGCCCGCATCCTCAAGAAACTTCAAACTGTTTGGCTGAGACTTGGCTTTGTTTTGGGATTTTGCTATAGGCTGATCTAGAGTCGCTATGCTCAGAATATGTCCTGAGTGAGACTATGCAAATGCATTCACTTAGGTGGTGTTCCTCAAACTCTGTTAGAATGGTGAGGGTGTCCACTTTTATCGGAATATCCTGCAACTCTTATGCTCTAATTGTTGCATTTTCCAGTGACAAAGCCAGATGTAGTGCTTGTTTGAAGTCCATTGCACTTCAGCTAGTGGGCACTTTTCAAGGTTACGTCATTAATTCCACATACCAAATGTTGTCTCAGCATCTCATTAAAGGTTAAAATCACTTGTCCCTGCCAGTCATGGGTGGCACGGTAGCACAGTGGTTAACACTGTTGCCTCACAGCACCAGGACCCGGGCTCAGTTCCTGCCTTGGGAGTGGAGTTTGCACATTCTCTCTGTGTCTGCGTGGGTTTCTTCCGGGTGCTCCAGTTTCTTCACACCGTCACAAAGATGTGCAGGTTAGGTGAAATTGCCCATAGTTAGATGCATTAGAGCCAGAGAGATGTACAGCACGGAAACAGACCCTTCGGTCCAACCCATCCATGCCGGCCAGATATCCCAACCCAATCTAGTCCCACCTGCCAGCACCCGACCCATATCACTCCAAACCCTTCCTATTTATAGACCCATACAAATACCTTTAAAATGTTGCAATTGTACTAGTCTCCACCACTTCCTCTTGCAACTCATTCCACACACGTGAAAATGTTGCCCTTTGGGTCCCTTATAAATATTTCTCCTTAAACCTATGCCCTCCAGTTTTGGACTCGTCCACCCTGGGGAAAAGACCGTGTCTATTTATCCCATCCATGTCCCTCATGATTTTGTAACCCTCTATAAGGTCACCCCTCAGCCTCCAACCATCCAGAGAAAACAGCCCCAGCCTATTCAGTCTTTCCCTTCAGCTCAAACACTCCAACCCTGGCAACATCCTTGTAAATCTTTTCTGAATACTTTCAAGTTTCACAATGTCCTTCCTGTAGCTGGGAGACCAGAATTGCACACAGTAGACCAAAAGTGGCCTAACCAATAACCTGTACAGTTGCAACATGACCTCAGAGCTCCTATATTCAATGCACTGACCAATAAAGGCAAGTATATTAAATGCCTTCTTCACTGTCCTGTCAACCTGAGACTCCGCTTTCAAGAAGCTGTGAACCTGCACTCCAAGATCTCTTTGTTCAGAAATACTCCCCAGGACCTTCCCATTAAGTGTAGAAGTCCTGCTCTGATTTGCCTTTCCAAAATGCAGCATGTCAAATTTATCTAAATTAAACTCCATCTGCCACTCCTCAGCCCATTGGCGCATCTGATCAAGATCCCATTGTACTCTGAGGTAACCTTCTTCGCAGTGCACTACACCTCCAATTTTTAGGCAGGTCAATCAAGCCAAGAGAACTCATGATGGATGATAGATTTCTGGGAAGCACCAAGGATATGAGGGACCTGGGTGTGCATTTACTTTGGTCCTTTAAAATATCAGGACACGTGGAGAAAGTAGTTAAGAAGGCATTTGCGATCCTTGCTTTCATTAGCCAAGACATAAGAGCAGAGAAGTTATGCTGAATCTGTATAAAATACTGTTGAGCCACAGCTAGGGGATGGTGTGCAGTTCTGAAAACATTATAAGAGGGATATGATGGCACTAGAGAGGGTGCAGAGGAGATTTACCCAGATTTTACCTGGGGAAAGCACATTAATGCTCACAGTCTGAGTGCAATCAATTGTGATTGGCATTCGTTTGCCTCTGATTGCAAAATATGACCGGTATTAGATTAGATAACTTTACAGTGTGGAAACAGGCCCTTCGGCCCAACAAGTCCACACCGACCCGCCGAAGCGCAAACCACCCATACCCCTACATTTACCCCCTACCTAACACTACGGACAATTTAGCATGGCCAATTCACCTAACCTGCACATTTTTGGACTGTGGGAGGAAACCGGAGCACCCGGAGGAAACCCACGCAGACACGGGGAGAATATGCAAACTCCACACAGTCAGTCGCCTGACGTGGGAATCGAACCTGGTCTCTGGCGCTGTGAGGCAGCAGTGCTAACCACTGAGCCACCGTGCCGCCCGTATATTTGCTTAATTTTTCTAAAATTTTTCTACTCAATCAAAATGGGATTATTTTCTTGTCATTCTTGGGAATACGGTTTAGACACAATTATCAAATGAAAACTGATGGAGAGTTTCAGTTACAACCAGAGATTGGACAGACTAAGGTTGTTTTCATTGGAGCAGAAGAGATTGAGAGAGAACATGATTAAGATGTATAACATTATGAGGGGCAGAAAAAGTTGACAGAAACAAACGTTTCCTTAGATGGAGAGATCAATGACTAGGTGGCATAGATTTAAGGTAAGCTGCAGAGGTTTAGGCAAGATATGAAAAAATACTTTTTTACCCAGAGGGAGTTGGGAATCTGGAACTCACTGCACGTAAGGGTGGTAGTGGCAGAAACCCTCCTAACATTTACAAAGTATTTAGACTTGCACTTGCAATGCTAAGGCATACAAAGCCAGGTACTGGAAATGGCATTAGAATAGTTAGGCGCTTGCTTTAATCAGCACTATGGACCGAATGGTCTTTCTCTTTATGCTGTAGACCTCTGTGACCTCTAAAAGGCTTTAGCTTCTCAAATGTTAAACCATTGCCACCCGCTGTCCGAGTCAGGGATTTGCATGTTGGGGTGTGGTGAGGATGGGGAAGAAGGTCCTTCAACTACCCCAAGCTATGAGTAATCTGAGACATAGATGAAGCTGGGCATAGAGGGTGGCATCTGAAAGTCACTCTACTCCCCCCAGTTTCTGCCTCTTATCCCCCGGACCACCCATCTCTCTCCCCTCAGCTTCTGCCTCTGATCCCCCTGAAGTGCCCCTCTCTCTGTGACTCTCAATCTCACAAAAAAGGTAGAAAGAAAAACCTGCTGGATTGCCTGAGGAGTAGGACTTGACTGGCAAATTTTAAGATGCAGAAGTTCTGGTGACCCTGGCTGGATTGCAAGCAGGTGAGATACTCTCCTTTTTTTGCCTGTCAGCTTTTATTGAGCTGATTGGCAAGCAGTTGGGTGAGTTATATTGCTGGTGGGGGTGGTGCATTGGTTCCCATCAAAACGCTTGCCTTGACACTTTGGAAAATTAGGAGAAAATTTGCTCCAGAGTTACTTATTTTGATGGTATAAGTCTCATAGCTCCTGTAGAGGATACTGTGCTAATGTGCTTTCTTTTCAAAAGAGGTGCTTGAAAGCAGCCAATCTTCCATGGCAGGACAAAGAAAAAAGAACTTTCAAAAACACCCTGGAGTTCTCCTTGAAGTGCAGCAGTATTGATATTAATAACTGGAAGAATTTGCTCAGAATGGTGCCGACCAGTTCATCAAACTGCATCATGTCTTGAGTCCCAATGCCTTAAAAAGAGGAAGGGTGACAGCGGAGAAGGGAAGAAATGCCTGCTGTCTTAACTCCACAACTCCTTCAAGTATCCAAAGGTTAGCAAGTTGAACATTGGCCTGCTCAGTCACATCAAGACCAATTGCAAAATCTCATGAAGGGACATCATCCTTGGACTGGAAGACAGCTTCCTCACCGACAACCACAACTCACAACACTAATGCTCACAGTCTGAGTGCAATCAATTGTGATTGGCATTCTTTTGCCTCTGACTGCAAAATACAACTGGTATATTTGCTTAATTTTTCTAAAATATTTCTACTCAATCAAAATGGGAATATTTTCTTGTCATTCTTGGAAATACAGTTTAGACACAATTACAGTCTGTGCCATCACTGCTCCAATTAACCTATATTCTTACAATTTATCAATCAAATGTTGTTAATTGTGCAAATTGCAGCCAAATTGTATGCCAGTCACTAATCAGTTTCGCTGAAGAGTGCATCAAACTGAATCAAATGCGCTGTATTATTTCAGGAAATCCTAAAATATGTGAACATGAAAAGAATGGAATTAATTTAAAATATTTACAAGATGTTTGACGGGTGCTAAATAAGAGATTTGTTGCAGTCCTTGGCAATAAAGCAAAAGAAGCTGCATGGACATAGTTGGCTAAGAATGCAAAGTGATAAATAGGGAATTATTAGATTCTTTTTCATTTCAGCAGAAATTAGGCAGTGGCATTCCTTAGGGATAGGAGAGGAAAAATCTACAAGAAACCATTGAAAGGTTCAGAGAGTAGGCTGATAAGACTCAAATGTAACTCAAGCTGGACACAGACCCAAAAAGAAGAATACCTTTGATGGCAAGACTTGCAACAGATTAGTGGAAGAAAGGTTCTGGATTAGTGGTGCTGGAAGAGCACAGAAGTTCAGGCAGCATCCAGGAAGAAAGGATCTACTTGACTTTGGAATCTTTGAAGGAGAGAATTCAGTAACAAAATACCATGATAAAAGCAAATGGAATTCTGCATTTTATATTCAGGTACATTGAATAGAGAAATAATATTGAATGAAGATATTGATTAGGCAATTATTGGAGTTCTTCACGTATTTTTGGGCACCTTATTATAGAAAAGGTATTAGAGTCACAGGAAATAGTACAGCAAAGATTCACTGAAATAAAATCAGGAAGGAGAGGTTGCTGCCATGTTGAAAGGCTAGAAAAACAGGGGTGTTATTTATTGGAGCACAGGGAAAATGATGTAAGGTTTTTCAATATTGAGGAGTATATACAGGATAAGTATTAAAAGATTTTACAGTTTGGTGAATGAAAATCAATTATCGCAGGAAGAAGAGGGGTATGTTGCATGACATTTTTCATACTTTGGTTGAAGGTACATAGGAAGTTTAAGCATAACGTAATGATTTCAGGCCTTGAGCAATTACAGGGATAAAGACTTATTGCAAACACCAACTTATTTGAAATGGTTGACTTAGCACTTACTTTGACTAACATAATGTCATTATGAATTTAAACAGCAGACTTTTTTTTCAGGTAAAAGGATTACCATATTATACTGAAAAAGTGGACAAGGCATTACCTCAGAGTAAGAAGCCAAACAGAAAAGGAAGATGAGAAAGAGGAGGAAGAGGAAGAAGAAGTGGAGTAGGAGGAGGAGGAGGAGGAGGAGAAGGAATGATCAGTTCTAATTTTGTAATAGCAACAGAAGGCCTTCACCATTCTGGGTAGTAACTAAATAATATTAGTAGGAAGGTAATAGACTCTGCATGGTAAGAAAATTATGATATAAATTCGTAGGTGTAAATAATGCATGACAAAGATCTTTAGCTCACTCTCACTTAGAAAACCTTTATAGGATGGCATGACATTGTCTGAAATTATGATGTATAGTAATGTTGTTTTGTTGGAAAAATATAAATACAATCCTACTGTAATGATGGAGAAAGACACTCCACATAGGCACTTTCAAAATCATGAATGGGGTGGATAGAACAGATTTGGAGAAGCTGTTCCTGCTTGTTAAAGGAACAACTTAAATTGACTTAAAATGATCTGCAAAAGAAGCAAGGGTGAAGTAAGGAAAAACATATTCATCCAGCAAATAGGTAGGACATGGAATGCACTGCCTGGAACAATGGTGGATGTAGGTTAAGTTGAGCTGTTCAAGAGGGTATTGGATGATTATCTGGATAACAGTAATGTGCGAGACTATGGGGATAAAGCAGAAGATTGCCAATAGGCGATGATTCTTAGTGAACCAGCCAGTTGCAGGCATGATAGACCGAATGGCCTCCTTCTGCATCATAACAATTTTATGATTCTGAGAGATGGTCAGCTAGCTATCAAATATGACATTATTATTGTGAAGTAACCAGTAGCACCAGTAGAAAACAGTTCTTTCTTTTAATCATTGATGCAGCATCACAGGACTCAATCAAGGGCCATGGGCTCCAAACTGAAGGTTTTACCTTGTATTCTGAAAAAAAAAAGAGAACATATTTTACTTGAAACAGGACACTAAACAAAATCATACCAGCAGAGTTATGTGTAAACAGCACCTCATCTATGTATTTCATTATTGCTCGTCAATGGTTTCAGGTATTAAGGGACAGATTTTCACTCAGGGACACTGATGACAAATTGCAATGACATTATTCCATATTATAGTTCATCAACATTTTAAGTGCAGTCTTTGATCTCTTTCATATGCATTTTCAACCTGGTGCACAGTAATGCACACTGGTGCTATGATTTTCCCATTCCCGTAAAATTTAGATATAAACTACTAAACAATAGATATAATGATCCTTACAGTATAGAAGTTCTGAACTGCCTTTAGCTAATTCAATCTTGATTGTATGATGGGGAAGGGAAGGAGATACCTTCTCTTTTAATTGTCAGTACTGCGTGTGCCCATTACTCTAACATTATGCAAAGAACATTCAATACACTTAACATTATTTTGACAATAAAACTGGACTCACAAATGTGTTTTTAGTTAAGCATTTTACATTTTATTATATCCAACCAATTTTAATAATTACCTCTCATTCCCCAGTTAACAGAACTGTCGTTGTCATATTGGAAAATGTCAGCACTCTGAGGCTAAAGGTGTATGGCATTGGATGAAAATAAATAATTTGTTAGTTACATGCAATTTTAGACAAGGTTCTTTCAATTCTATTTCACCACTAGTACTCAAGTGCAAGTGGATAAAATAAAGTATTATGATAATGGTTGATTTGATCAAGATAATAACAAATCTATTTTACAGATCTATCTAGTTTGTTACAAACTTGCACAGAATATGCAAATGTACAATTAGAAATTTTAATTTATAACACCACACAATTGTTTAGAGACACACAGCATGGAAACAGACTCTTTAGTCCAACCAATCCAAGCCGAACATAATCCCAAACTATACTAGTCCTACCGGCTCCTGGCCCATATCTCTTAAAACTTTTCCTATTCATGTATCTATTCAAACATCTTTTAAACATTGTAATTGTACTTGCAACTACCACTTCCTCAGGAAGTTCATTTCACACATGAACCAGCCTTTGTGTAAAATATTTGCGTCTTATGTCTTTTTAAAATCTCTCCTCACCTTAAAAATATGCCCCCTAGTGTTGAAATCCCCCTCCGAGGGAAAAGACAACTACCATTAACTTTACCCACACCTCTCATTATTTTATACACTTTTATCAAGTTGCCTCTCAATCTACGCTCCAGTAAAAAATGTTCCAGCCTATCCAGCCTTTCTTTATAACTCAAACCTTCCATACCTGGCAACTATCTGGTAAACCTCTTCTGAACCCTCTCCAGCTTGATAATATCCTTCCTTGATGATATATTCAATGTTTTTTAAATTCCCTGATGCAAACACTGACATCTCTTAAGTCATGGACTGAGAAGAAGAGAGCCTGAAATTTGAGTATCAGCTGGATACTTGGAGCAAGGAAAATTACAATACATTTGAAACATCTTCACAAGGACAAGGGGCTGAGGGAAAATTGATACATATAAAATCAGACAGAAGCAGACATTTATACTGAATGTACACTTGTACTTTCCTTCTTTAGGTGATAAACCAACTGTGAGAGGAATTAATTCAACCTTACCCTGTGCAAACCATTTCTCATATAGGCAGGAAGAGAAGCAGACTTGGAAATTAGTGGATCTGTAATAAGCAAAGTAATAATTCATCTTCGGGTTGATTTAAGGTTGTTTTTCTCAAAATCCTAAGCTAACATCATGGTGGAAGTTATTTCATTGTACCTGATGAATTTATACTATGTAATTCCTCTTAAAACCACTAGATGGTGCTTAATGTTAACATGTGGAGGAATCTTGTTCCATCCAATCAGCCAGAATCATAAATACACAAGCAAGTTGATAGATTGAAGTTGGATGAGGTTGAAATACCATTACTCAATGTAACCAAGTTCAACAATCATAATAGAGGATGACATTTTAAAAAAATTATGTTAAAGTGTAATACTATGTTTTGTTTTGAAAAAGGCTGAAACATCATGCACATAAGACCAACTTGGTATTTGCTGGAACTCCTATACATGTTCTTCATACAGACGGTAATAATTTAGTTATAAATAGCACACAGAGGAAGTCTCACATCGCCTCCTCCCCTATGTTGAACAGATTTGAGTGAAGTCTAGGCAGGTCCCACTATGAAGAATAGCAGACATAAGGACGACACTGTAACATGTGCCATGCCAGCTGGGGAAAAGGATCTAGACGTCAAATAAAGGAGGCTCCAGAATCACAAACACACAGCAGAACAACAAGAGCTAAGCAAATTCAAGGGATATCTTTTGCAGTATTCAGCACTGTAACTTAAAAAATACAAATAAACTGACATATAATAAACATGATTACATATAGTGCAATAAATACAGATTCAAGAACAGGTTCTTCCCCGCTGTTATTAGACTTCTGAATGAATCTCTCAATTTTCAAATTTAACGTTGAACTTGCTCTGTGTGCACCTTCTCTGAAGTTGTAACATTGTATTTCTCACTGTTCTATTACCCTTATGCACTTTGTATGGTGTGATCTGCCTGTACTGCACACAGAACAAAACTTTTCACTGTACCTAGGCACATGTGATAATAATAAATCAAATCAAGATATGTGAATTAGAATCATAGAGTCATGCAGCATGGAAATAGGAGTTTTGATCCAACTCCTCTGTGACAACCAGGCATCCCAATCTGACCTAGTTCTGTTTGCCAGCATTTGGCCCATATCTCTGTAAACCCTTCCTATTTATATACCCATCCAGATGCCTTTTAAATGTTAAAAATCACGAGGTTATAGTCCAACATATTTATTTGGAAGCACTAGCTTTCGGAGCACTGCTCCTTCATCAGGTAGTTGTGGAGCAGGACCATAAGATACAGAATTTATAGACAAAAATTACAGTGTCATGCAACTGAAATGATATATTGAACAAACCTAGATTGTTGTTGTCTTTCATCTTTTAAAATGGGTTACAGGTTTCGGTTCATTAATATGTAAATCCCAAATTTTTGAGATAACGTTTTTAAAAACAAAGTAACAGCTCAGCTCAGGCAATGCATTAAAGGTGTGAGGTTAGAGTTTGTCTGTATCCTAATCTTGAGTCGGACTGGTTCTATTTCCAAAGTGGAATTTACAAAATATTACATGAATTGATTGCCTGCAGATTGTGCATTTTTGAGCAAAATAGAATGTATCTGAAAATATAATTTTGCAAATACAAATTCACTCCATAAACTTAAATGCGTGTGCACGTGCGTGTGTGCGTGAGAGAGAGAGAGAATGTGCATGTGAGTGTGTGTGTGTGTGTGTGAGTAAGTACACGTGAGAGTGTGTGCGCGTGTTTGCGTGTGTGCAAGCTTAGTAAAGTGTGTGTGTGTGTGAGTGTGATGGAGTATAAGTCTGTGAGAGGGTGTGTGTGGTGTATATGTGTGTGTATGAGAGAGTGTGTGTTTGAGACATGGTCTATGTGAGTGTCTGAGTAGGTAAGAGTGTTGTGTGTGAGAGGGTATATACAGTAGTGGGGTCACCTGTAATGTGACGTGAACCTAAGGTCCTAGTTGAGGCCATCCTCATGGGTACCAAACTTGGCTATCAGCCTCTGATCGGCCATTTTGGATTGTTGCCTGTCCCAAAGTCCACCTTGGAGGATGGTCACCCAAAGATCCGAGGCCGAATGTCCCTGATTGCTGAAGTGTTCCCCGAATGGGACGGAATACCCCTGCCTGGGATTGTTGCCTGGTGTCCTTTCATCCATTGTTGTAATGTGGTACTTGGCAGGTACTCACATGACTAGCCAACGTGATCAACCTCATAAGCTGTGGGCAAGAATGCCCTGCGCATGGTACATTGGCGAGAGCATGCAGATGCAACGGTAATGGATGAATGGACACCGCGCAACAATTGCAGACAGGAGTGTCCCCTCCCAGTTGGGGAACACTTTGGCAGTCAGGGACATTTGGCCTTGGATCTTCGAGTGACTGTCCTCCAAGGTGGACTTCGGGACAGGCGACAACGCAAAGTGGCGGAGCAGGAGCTGATATCCAAAGTTCGGTACCCACAAGGATGGCCTCAACCGGGACCTTGAATTCATGTCACACTACAGGTGACCCCATTGCACTATACACTCACACACACACACTCTCATACACCCCCCACACTCTCACACACTTTACCAAGCTAGCACACATGCAAACACACTCACACGTATTTTCTCTCTCTCTCTCACACACATATAAGTCAATGGGGTGAATTTGTATTTAATTAGAGATTACTTACAGTGTGGAAACAGGCCCTTCAGCCCAACAAGTCCACACCAACCCGCCGAAGCGCAACCCACCCATTCCCCTACATTTACCCCTTTACCTAACACTACGGACAATTTAGCATGGCCAATTCACCTGACCTGCACATCTTTGGACTGTGGGAGGAAACCGGAGCACCTGGAGGAAACCCACGCAGACATGGGGAGAACGTGCAAACTCCACACAGAGTGTCGCCTGAGTCGGGAATTGAACCCAGGTCTCTGGCGCTGTGAGGCAGCAATGCTAACCACTGTGCCACCGTGCCGCCCATTTGCAGAATTATATTTTCAGGTACATTTTATTTTGCTCAAAAAATGCACAACCTGCAGGCAGTCAATTAATGTACTATTTTTAAAATTCCACTTTGGAAATAGAACCAGTCTGACTCAAGATTGGGATACAGACAGACTCTAACCATACACCTTTAATGGATTGTCTGAGCTGAGATGCCACTTTTTTTTATATGCCTTAAGTTATCTTGAAAACGTGACTTAAAAGTAGCCTGGGATTTACATATTATTGAATCAAAACCTGCAACCCATTCTAAAAGATGAAAAACTTAACAACAATCTAGGTTTGTTCAATATGTTGTTTCAATTGCATGACACTGTAATTTTTGGCTATAAATTCTGTGTCTTATGGTCCTGCTCCACAGCTACCTGATGAAGGAGCAGTGCTCAAAAAGCTAGTGCTTCCAATTAAACCTGTTGGACTATAACCTGGTGTTGTGTGATTTTTAACTTTGTCCACCCCAGTCCAACACCAGCTCCTCCACATCATGGCTTTTAAATGAAATTGTACCAGTTTCCACCATTTCTCTGGCAGCTTATTCCATACAAGTACCATCCTCTATGTGAAAAAGTTGCCCCTCAGATCATTTTTAAATCTTTCCACTCTCATCTTAAACCTAAACCCTCTAGGTTTTGACTTCCCACCCTAGGAAAAAGATCTTGGCTATTCACGTTATCCATGGCCCTCATGATTTCATAAACCTCCATGAGGTGACCCCTCAGTCTCCAACATTCCAGACAAAAAAGCCCCAGCCCATTTGGCCTCTCCATATAACTCCAACTCTCCAGTCCTGGCAACATTCTTGTAAATATTTTCTGCACCCACTCAAGTTTAACAACATCCTTCCTATAGGAGGGTAATCAGAATTGAACACGGTATTCCAAAATTGGCCTCATCAATGTGCCTTATAACTGCAATATGGCATCTCCATTTCCTTTCCTCAAATGTTCTGATCCAAGTGTACCAAATGCCTTCTTCCAAACCCTGTCTATCTGCTACTCCACTTTCAAGGAACCAGGCATCTGCATCCCACGTCTCTGTTCAGCAACAGTCCCCAGAGCTCCAACATTAATTGTGTAAGTCCTGCCCTGATTTGCTCTACCAAAATGCAACAACTTACATTTCACTAAATTAAACTCCATCTGCTGCTCCTTGGCCTATTGGCCGGTCAGATCAAGGTCCTGTTCTACTCTGAGATAATCTTCACTGTCCACTACACCACCTAATTTGATGTCATCTCCAAACTTATTAACCATACCTCTCCATACAAAACCAATAGAAACTTATACAAATGCTAAAAAAAGGTCAATCACCAAGTATGCATTATAGTCAAGACATATTTCTAAAAATCAAATCATGAACAGGAATACACATTGTGTCCTATACTGTACACAACTGTCAGAATTTGCCAACTCGTAATGTACTGATGGTGAATGTTACAGAAATGTAATGAAATGCAGCACAAACCTCTGAAATGAAAATCTAGCATGTAATTATTTAATGAAATATGATACTGCATTACATAATAAAACATAGCACAATATTAAACTGCTCAAAAAATGCAGTAACAAATTATGTGATGAAATATGGCTGCGATTGTACAGAGTATACTGTTGTTATACCACAAATAGCAACTGCAGCGTTCTATTATCTTTTTTTGGTTATTAAGCAAGCAAAATTAAAATTAGGCTGTTAATGATTTCAACCAGCAAAGATCTGTCCAGCACTGATATGCAGAAAGCAACTCAAACTTTGCATCATGTGTGAGAGGACATAAAACTGGTCAAGTGGTTCTGTAAAACAGTGTTTGCACACTGAAGTAAGTTGTAGACCGTTGTAAAGGGGGATGTCTGGAAATATGAATATTTAACTTTATCAGCAAAATGTCTTTTACTTACCGCTATCTCCCATATATGTTCCTCTGGGAGCTGTAATCAGAGGATTAAAAGTAAATTAGAATAAAACAGAGAGATGACATCCAGTACCATGAACTGTGTCTCTTCCCAAAAACTAGTTAAAATATTTTATCATCAAGCATTTTTCTTGATGATAAAGCATTTGCTTAATATATATCCTTGGATGTGGGAAATTATAATACAATTCATATCATTTAACTGAAGGGGAGCTGCAAATGCATTTACTACCAAATGCAAGATAATCCTAGCCTATAGTGTCTTTTTTTAAACTTATGAGACATAACTGGAATGTCCTGTACATGTGCGCAAAAACACGGTTACTGATGACACCTAGATAATTGGAATTCACATTGTTTAACTGGCTTTAAAGTCACTTCCTTCCTGCAGCTGAACAACAAGCTTTGTGTTAGGGTTTTACTTTAGGATTGTGAGCTCAGAAGTAGCCTCTGTCACCATGGAACCCTGGTTCAGTTATAACTGCTGTACTCCCACTCCAAGAAGCTCCCAGTCTCACAGCTTGCCCATAGCCCTCCTTTAACAATTCTCACCAAGAGAGGTTGCAACAATTTTCAGACTGTAAGTTGGGGAAAAAAATTGAGAAGAAGCATGAAGTATGACAAAGTCAGCTGAGTTCTTTGTTAAATAGTTGTAAACCTTCTCACAGACTCAAAATAAAAGTTCACTCATGCTGAAATCATGATCTTGGCTGGGCTATGAGGGAGTGTCATACAGTAAACAGCTGTACCTTTATATAGAAAACAGTGATGAAAGAATCAGCCATTCCTCAGTCATTCTCATGTACCTCTTGATCCATTAGAAAGGATTTAATAGCAAAGCACTTGAAATGTAGTGACAGGATTGGGCAGAGTCAGCATGTATTTATGAAAGGGAAATCATGTTTGACAAATCTACTGGAATTTTTCAAGAATGTAACCTGAGGGGAATGAATAGATATGGTTTATTTGGACTTATAGAAGGCTTTCAGTAAGGTCTCACATAAGAGATTAGCATGTAAAATTAAAGTACATGGGATTGGGGGTAACATATTAGCATGGGTGTTGACTGCTGTTCGACTGAAAACAAAGACTAGGAATGCCAGGGACTGATGGGATCCTGCAGGGATCCGTGCTAGAACCCCTTGATCTCCTTATCTGACAAAGGATGTTCTGGGAGTGCAAGAAAATTTCCCAGCCTGATTCCTGTGATGATAAAATTGAAATATGAAGAGAGACTGATTGGTTATGATTATATTCACTTAGAAGAGTTTAGAAGAATTAGAGGATTTGATAGAAACCAACAACTCTAACAAGGCTATACAGGGTAAATGCAGGAAGGATAATCCCAATGACCGAGAGTCCAGAACCAGGGATCACTGACAAAGGCTTTGGGGTAGGACATTTATGTCTAAATTGAGGAGAAATGACTCCACCCAGAGGCTGATGAGCCAAGGAATTCTCTGCCACAGAAAGCAATAGAGGCAAAGGTACTGAATGTCTTCAAGGAGGAGATAGCTATACGGCCAAAGGGATAAAAGATTATGGATGGGGAGAAAGTGGCTACACAGAGTACTGAGTTAGATAATTAGCCATGAGCATATTGAATAGCGGAACAGCTTCCAAGGCCCAAATGACCTATTCCTGCTTTGATTTTCTATGTTTCTACATAATCCAAAGTAGCCCAGATATCTTTTCCCATACATTTACTTTAAAAAGTTGCAGAAGTTTTAAATATTGCCCAGAAATGTAGCAATAAAATAGCTATATACTCTCTTCACTGACTTTCTCTGATAAAGTCTGTAGCAATGTACAACCAAACTTAGACCAAGGTCAGGCTCAGCACCTGAACCTGCATATCAGAAATACAATGAGTTCCTGGGAACCATATCTACCTCAGGGCTGGAATTTAATGCAGCCATCAAAAGTGGGTTGGAATGCAGGGGCACAAGGGTGGAGGGCTGTGGAATTAGGAGGAAAGGCAGGTAGTTGAGACCCCGTCACCTCCCAAACCCTGTCCATTCCAACCAGGATGGGCAAAATCAAGGATGTTCTTCCCACCTGGAGGTCCATTGAGGCTTTTAAGTAGTCATTTAATAGCCTCATCACACCACCACCGCAGCTAGGATAGGAGGGGCCCCTTCACAATGTGGGGAATCGGCCTCATTAAAAGCTGACAACCTGATTGACATCTTGTGATCCATGGAAGGCATTCCCCCCAACCCTGTAAGCGGCCTGGGCTGCCCTGTTAGACATATGTCCCTTGACCTCAGTATAGATTGTCAAACCATCCTTGTTGCCACACACCTGGCTCCAGCTACCTGAGTTCCAACACAGTATCTATGATTCAGACCTGGCTGCAGTACCAACAGCAGCCACCAGTCCTGGTAGCACTGCTGAAACTGAAGACATGACAAAGTTAAGAACAGCCTTTCAGAAGCCCCAATAACCAGCTGTTAATTGTCTGATGGGCATAGAATTACTTCACGGTTCCTGGAAATTGCTTTGGCGGGGTGCCTCAGCTTTCCAGCCTACTGTTATGGCCACTGTCGGCACTGTTAAGTCTAAACTTATGATGGTGACTTTGACCAAGCTGCGCTGTTCATCAAATATTACTATCACTCATTACATTTATTTTTCTCAGAGGTTACATGCATCAATAGTCGACGTAGGCAAAGATTTGTTCTTAGCCTTTTTTAATACAGGATTTGAACCAATTCATAAGAAATGCGTAGCATGGTTCTAGACTGGCAAACAGCTAGAAGTTCACCTTGTATACTGCTCTTTGACAGTGTAATTTAAAGAAGACCCTGGGTGGGAACTAAAAGTGAAACCTGAAATCCTAAATATAACCGAATTTGGCATCTTCACCCCTAAAATCACTGCCACATAGATTTACTTATCTTTAAAAGAAAACCATTTGAACATAATTAAAAGACTTATCAATGAATTAAGTCAGTTAACTGTCAAATACAGTAACCATTGTAAATTATTCATATCGATACATGCAAACACTAATGGACTACTCTTATGTAGTTCAGTATATTCATTCTGATGAAAAATCAACACCCCAACATGTTAACTTTATTATTCTCCAATTATGCTACCCCTGAATTGCTCAGTTTTCCCAGCATTTTCTTTTCACATTTCAAATTTTTAGCATCTGAAGTGTCTTTTGTTTCTATTCATGATGTTTCACCATAACAAGCAACAATTTCGATGATTGACCATGAATAATCTTCAAACCTCATTTCCCCAGTCCAAATAAAACTGCCGTGTAACTGGAGGCTGTAAAATTTTCCTTCATGATTTAAAAATGATATTTACTTGTTTTTGAAAGTTCTTGTGTTTGAAGAATCAGACTTCAAAAACTATACTTCACGTGAAGGTCATTCATGTCGTTTACTGCCTCAGCTCCAATGCTATGAGCAAGACACAGGGGAGTCTGGATTACTCATGGTAGCCAGTCTTCAAATATCTGAGGAGTCAGGGTTTATATTCCTCGTAATTGATTATTGTGGCAGTGCCAAATGTATATTAGCTGAGCACACAGATCAAAGGGGGGCTAGTCAGCAAGAGGACTTTGAACATCTGTTATTTCTTCAGGAGTACTTTTTGAAGTTAAAAGAGTACTTTTAATAAAGCACAGTCATTCTTAGCAGAGACTCACAAGCATACCTTTTGCACTTTCCCTCTGATTTTATTCTATGTTGAAAAAACAAGGTATGTTTTAAGTAAAACACAATCAAATCAATTTCCCTTTTCCCAATATGTGTTCTCAGGGGAGATAACCAGGAAGTAGTTTCCTTAATTCTAATCAGAGAAGTCGACAAGGAAAATATGTGCAGGGTAACAGTAGGAACAACATTCACTATAACCAATTTTCAATTAAATCACCTGCTCTGACTTATGCATGAACTCTATATTCAGAACGTTTGCTGATCCATATAAAGATAATTGAGAATCTGCAATCAGAATCTGGCCTCTAATAAACCACACAAAGCAAAATTATAAACAGATATGACATATAATTGTTCATATTGAATATAATTGATAAAATTTAACAATGCAAATCAAATGTCACAAAAGTGGATTCTGAAACAAGTTAATGTTCCAATTTCAAAGTTGTATTAAAGAACAGTCAGTATAGATTTCCAACTAATTTCATTTTTAATGTCTTTTTTTCTCCCCATTGTCCCCACTCCTCCATGCATTAATCCTGTGCAGGAGATTAGATCCCAGTACAATCACCCTCTGGTAAATTAGCCAAATGACTATTGGTGGCTGGATTTGTAGGGGGAGGTGATGGTCTAGTGGTATTATCACTGGATAATGGTGGAATTTTAATTCAATAAAAATCTGAAATTAGGAGTCTAATGATAACCATGAAGCTATTGTTAATTATTAGGGGAAAAACCCATCTGGTTCACTAAAGTCCTTTATAGAAGGAAATTGCTGCCATTACCTGGTCAAGCCTACATGTGACTCCACACCCACAGCAATGGTTGCTTTTAGCTGCCCTCTGGGTAGGGCAATAAATGCTGGCCTAGCCAGCAATGTCCTCATCCCATGACTGAAGTTAAAAAAAAAATCTGGTTCTGCAGACGCAGTTTGGGAAATGGAATCATTTACAATTTTGGAATATACTACACTGGGCCATCAACTCGAAGTCCAGCAGAAAACAATCTTGCTGGTAGCAAGGTCAATACAGCAAAGGGGTTTGTTAATTACATCTATTAATAAGCCAAAAGGCGTTTTGGTGTGGCTGGGAGCTTCCTCATAGCTACAGAGCCCCACTGAGGTTGGAAGCAGGAGCAGGGTTCCTTTCTCCCAGTCTTGTCTAGACAGATTGTGATGCACTGGCAACAAAACTTTGCTGGATTTTCTTCCTTATCACAATGATGACCAAACAGCTATGGTTGAGCATATGTTTGAAACTTCTTACAATGCTACAAAGAATGCTTTCATCTTTAAGCACAGTTGTGGTCACTTCTGAAGCATCCACCTTTCCTCATGGATCTTCCAACAATTACAGTAGGGCCTCTGTACCTTCCACTTCCATCATTAACAAAACCAAGCTTCTCAAGGCAACTTTTGAACTGAATGCCTCCAGGAAGATTGTGACTAATATCTTGCAACATCTATATCCAGGATTGTGACTCGGAATTGATGTTGACAATAGGATTGTGACCTAAAGGGGAAATTCGAGTCTCTCACTCTAGCACAAATTGAGGCTTGCTTATAGATCCTTCAGAGAGATTGTTTTGCTGTTACTTACATCCATTCACTGGGGACTCATAGCCCACATTCTGCAGATATTCCCGACTTGTTGTGGAGCTGCGTGACGGCCAGGGGTCATTATCATAACTCCCTGATCTGGCTTTCATCTCCTCCTTCAGAATTAATCGGTTAATGCCACTTTGTATCTGGAACAAAAGTGAGAGGTTCAATATCGAACTGTTACTAAAGTCCAAAATCTGATTTTATAATCAACTCATAAGCATACATACATAAGTCTATTGATAAGAAGAATTGATCAATGAATATGACTAGAGCATGCCAATAGTGTGCATTGCATTTATATCAACAAAATTAGTAGCCAAGACTGTTTTTTAGTCTAATTTTATTTATAGTTAAAAGTCACAACACAATATATCAAAACTTAAACAAAAAAAAATATGAATACAATCAAACAGAGAAAGAAAAGCTGTGTATAACATAATTACAGACTTAACATTTTTCCTTCCCAGATGCAACAGTATCATTCATTTTACAAAAGTCCTTGAGGGAAAGTTGTAGTAAACTGAAACCTAATTCTAGCAGGCAATAGATTTTTAAATCTAACCATGAACAAATGATGACTGATTCACAGCAGCCATTAATTCTAATAGCGTTGATTTGCTGAAAGTCTGACTAGGTTTCAACGGCTGCATTGTAAGACATCACTTTCAGCTTCCAGGCCTAAATGGGTGATACTGTCTAAACCATATCTGGCCCTTTGGTCGTTCCTGTCCGGCCCACGTGAGATCAATCTTAAATTAGAGCATAAATGAAAAAGTATTTACGCCATACATACAATACAACTGTGTTACTTTTGTTTTAAAAAGGATGCTTTTTTTATTTACGTATGGATGCACATGTGTGTGTATGTGCGTGCGTGAACAGCTAAAAGTGATGCTTGCTGGCTCGCCCTCAAAATGTCAGCTCACGCCAAGACAAGTTATGTCATACTCCACAAAATCGCTAGAAACAAGTAAACCATTTTCTAATGGAGAGTTTATTAAGGAGTGCTTGTTGGACTCTGCAGAACTAAGATGCTCGGAGAAAAAGGAGGCATTTGAGAATGTCCCCTGTCCCGACACACTGTAATGAGAAGGATTGGGGACATCGCGAGAAATCTGGAGCTTCAGCTGCAGCACAGAGCGGTCAACTTTGACTTTTTTTCCTTGGCTTTGGATGAGAGCTGTGACATATGTGACACAGCCCTGCTACTCATCTTCATATGTGGGATAACTACGGACTTTAAAATCACGGAGGAGCTGGCAGCCATGCAGTCAATGAAAGGAACAACAACTGGTAATGATTTGTTCACGGAGGTAATTGCATGTTTGGACACGTTGGGTCTAAAATGGGCCAAGCTGGCGGGTGTGACAACGGATGGTTGTCCAAACCTAACGGAAAGAGAATGCAGGATAAAGTGACAGAAATTGATCCTGAACAGAAATTGGTATTTTTGCATTGTATTATACATCGGGAAGTGTTGTGTAAGTCAGTGTTAAAAATTAATCATGTGGTTGATGTTGTAACTAAAATAGTTAACTTCATTAGGGCAAGAGCTTTGAATCACAGGCAGTTTGTTGCACTTTTGGAGGAAAATGAGACTGAACATCGTGACATAGGCTGCCACACAACTTTCAGGTGGCTCAGCCTGGGCAACATGCTGAAAAGTGTATGGGACCTGAGAGAAGAGATTCAAGGTTGCTGTGTGAAGAAAGGGAATGGCATTCCACAGCTTTCAGATGCAGACTGGATTGCAGACCTTGGTTTTGCTGTTGATGTGACTGCACTTATGAATGAACTAAACGTGAAACTTCAGTGCAAGGGCGTTTTTGTGCATGAAATGTACAACTTGGTGAAGGCTTTTATGAGAAAGTTGCAGCTTCTCTCAAGCCAAATGGAGGACAACATTCTCACCCACTTGCCAACACTGAAGGAAGCTGCACCTTCAGTTGATCACCTCCACAGGTACTCATTTATGTTAGAAGCACTGCATGGTGAATTTTCAAGGTGATTTCAAGATGTTAAAATGGTTGAGAATGAAATGCACATGATTTTTTTCCCCATTTACATGCAATGTGGAGAATACACCAATGATGTTCAGCTTGAACTCATTGACCTGCAGTCTGACACACTTCTGGCAGATTACTTTAGGTCAGTCTCACTGCTCGATTTTTACTCTTACATCAAAGAGGAGAACTTTCCACACATGATTCGGAGATGCTGGTATTGAACTGGGGTGTACAAAGTTAAAAATCACACAACACCAGGTTATAGTCCAACAGGTTTAATTGGAAGCACACTAGCTTTCGGAGCGACGCTCCTGATGAAGGAGCGTCGCTCCGAAAGCTAGTGTGCTTCCAATTAAACCTGTTGTACTATAACCTGGTGTTGTGTGATTTTTAACTTTCCACACATTAGGAGGCATGCTCAGAAGATTCTAGTCCTCTTTGGATCTATCTGTATATGCGAACAGGCAGTCTCAGTGATGAAGTTCAACAAATCCAAATACAGATCCTCTATCACTGATGATCACCTCTCAGCTGTCCTTCACATATCCACCTGAGACATTCAACCAAATTTCAGTGCACTTGTCCAAGCCCAAAACAGACTGGATTTTTTCTCACTGAACAAGTAAAATGAACTGAAAAACATCAAAAGCACTTATTGCTTTTAGTATAGAGTTGTTTGTAATACTGAACAATAATGAAACAACTTTTCATTATTGGTTTGTGAGATTAACAGGTTAAAAATAAAATGAAATACTGAAATTATTGTTTTTTCTGCTTATTTCTTCTATATTTGACCTACTCCACAATTTCATATCATTATTGTAACAGAATATCCTTATTCTTTTGATTATAAGTTTCAGTGCAAAACTATATAATTTAGTACTTTTTACAATGGGAGAAAATTAATACTGAGCAGAATTATGTTCAACTTGTCGTTGGTTTGGCCCTCCAACACAACTAGGTTTCTCATGTGACCCCTTGGAAGAATTAATTGCCCACCCCTGGTCTAAACATCATTTTTATTCATAAATGCAATTCTGTGAATGCAAAGAAGAACTAACAACTGGCCAAGGGAATATAGCCAAAGAATTTGAATCCAGAAGAAATGCAAATGATGGTTGCTGGCTGACAAAGCTTTTGCTATCAGCCATTGGGCTATAAATAAGCACTGCAATATTGTTGGGTGGTAAGGAATATGTTAGAGCATTAGGATAACACACATTATATTCCAAGTTCCTGATCATAATAAGGATGGTACCAGGACCTGTGGGCACCATCTGCCTATTGGTCTTGATATATCAAAAAATGCTGAAATTTGCTAGTAAAAAAATAATTATGTGCAAATTGGAATTGATTTTAGCTACCACAGTACTGTAAGTATAATCTTCAATGTACTATTAGCATGCTGCATAGATTATAAATGTACCATATGGAGATTACTACATTGGAGGTAAATGTCTGCTCTGAACATGATAATGTCCTAACATGTTATCTTGGCTGTATTCTGGAGGAACTAAAGCAGATTTTCATTGTCAAAGTTGTATACTGCTGACTGCTGGAAGAAACACAAAGATACCTAAGGGTTCCATTAATTTAAAATTCAGCTTTCATTCTCTTTTGTTTTCAGCAGAGCATAAGACAGTGAGCATACAATCCCATTATTCATTTTGTTATGGAGGAAAATAAAAATTATTTTAATTTGGGAATTTAAAAACAAATTAGTGTTGCGGTCATAGGGCTGTACCCCAAGTGAACTATAGACTTCAGAGGAACAGAGGAGGAAAAGGTAGGTTTCAAGAAACAGGAGCTAATGTTATTTTATAACTTATATTTAGGGTTTGCCAATTTCTGCTCATTTTCAAAGTTTACTATACAGTAGATATGTTTGCTGATTTTTTAAACTTCTATTAATGTTTTATTTTCATTAATTCGAATATATGTAAAATGTGTTTGAAATCAATTCTAAAAATATACAGACTAGATTTCTGCAAGATCTTTCTTCAATGGAGAGTGCAATGGGACATGTTGGGAGCAATACCAAGCATACCCAAAAATGTGGTGTCAACTTGGTGAAGCTACCAAACAGGACTACTTGCATGCCAAACAGCATAAGCAGCAAGTGAGAGATGAAACTAGATGATCCCACAAATAACCTATTAGAGCTAAGTTTTGCAATCCTGCCACACCTAGTTCCGAATGGTGGTGAACAATTAAACAACTCACCAGAGAAGGGAGGTGCACAAATATCCTCACCCTCAACGATGGAAGAGAGGAACACAAGTGCAAAAGATAAGGCTGAAGCATTCACAGCAATCTTCAGATAGAAGTGCAGAGTCGATGATCCATCATGGTCTCGTCAAGTGGTCCCCAACATTACAGATGCCAGTTTGATTCACTCTATGTTACATCAAAAATGGATTCTGCAAAGGCTACAAGCCCTGACAACATTCCAGAAATATTACTGAATACTTGTGCTCCAGAACTTGCTGCTCCCCAAGCCAAGCTCTTTCAGTACAGTTACAACAATGGCATCTACTCAACAATGTGGAATATTGTCCAGCTATGTCCTGTACACAAAAAGCAGGACAAATCCAACAAATCCAATTACCACCCGATCGGTCTATGCTAAATCATTAGTAAAGTGATGGATGGTGTCATTAACAGTGCTACCAAGCAACACCTGCTCAGCAACGCGCAGTTTGAGTTCCATCAAGGCCACTCAATTCCTGACCTCAATGCAGCCTTGTTTCAAACATGGACAAAAGAGCTGAATTATAGAGGTGAGGTGAGAGTGACAACCTTTGATATCAAGGCCACACTCAGCTGAGTGTAGCACCAAGGAGCTGTCGCAAAACTGGAATGACCTTCTATTGTAACATAAGTGAGATGTTTGCTGATGATGGCACAACATTTCACACCATTCATGACTCCTTAGATTCTGAAGCACTGCATGTTCAAATGCAACAAGATCTGGACAATATCAAGGCTTGGGCTGAGAAGTGGCAAGTAGCATTCATGTTGCACAAATGTCAGGCAATGCCAATCTCCATTAAGAAACAATCCAACCACCACCCCTCAACATTCAATGTTGTTACCACCACTGAATCACCCACTTTCAACATTCTGGAGCTTTCTATTGACCAGAAACTCAACTAGACGAACCATATAAATGCAAAGGCTATTAAGAGCAGGTCAGCATCTAGGAATGCTGCAGCAAGTAACTCACCTCTTGACTCCCCAGTGCCTGTCCACTATCTACGAGGCTCAAGTGAAGTGTCCCACTTTTCTGGATTAGTGTAGCTCCAACAACATTCAAGAAGCTTGACCTTTCTTTTTAAAAAAGCAACCTGCTTAATTGGCACCAAATCCATCCCCCCAGCACTGACGCTCAGAAGCATTAGTGTATACTATCCACAAGATACACTGCAGAAATTCAAAGATCCTTAGACAGCATCTTCCAAATCCATGAACACTTCCATCGAGAAGAACAAGGACAACAGATACATGGTAACACCAATGCCTGCAAGTTTCCTTCCATGTCACTCACCATCCTTACTTGGAGAAATATCGCTGTTTCTTCACTGTCTCTGGGTCAAAACCCTGAAATTCCCTTCCTAAGGACATTGTGGGTCAATCCACAGTAAGTGGACTGCAGTGCTTCAAGAAGGCAGTTCACACTATCTTCTCAAGGGCAGTTAGGGAAAGCTATAAGTGTTGGTCAACCAGTTACATCAATGTCCCATGAGTGAATAAAATAAATATCTTTCTATTTGCTATTTTAGTTGTAAATTATGATTATGTTTGCATTGAACAATATCCGTTATTTTGGATGTTATTTGAGGCCTTTGGGATCTTCTTATAGTTGGCACATGACATTAATAATACAAGATACTTAAATGTATAAATAGATTTGTCCTTGATGTACATCAAGACTAATCAATAACTAAAATGGTAGCCTTTCTCATTGTTTTTCTGTATTTGGATAAGCATATTTCAATAAGTAATGGATCATGGAAATAAAGTTCATACCCTCTGAATACCCTGGTCCCAAATATTTTGGCTATCATCTTCAGTGCCAGAAGAAGATCTCCGACTCGATCTCGATGCTGGAAAATAAAGCAATGATATTAAAAAAAAGTATTTCGTCATCAACAAGTTAGGAGGGGTCTTCTCAAGAGTGAGAATTTGGTCACAACTTTCTTGCTTTTCTTGCTGTGTAATCTCTATTCCACAATATTATCCATCATGATTTAGTCATCAAATTCCAAATTTGTAATATTCTCGTCTTCAATTTATCTCAAACTGTTGTGCAATTCCTACAAAGGTTGGTAATAATACTAGGTGGCCAACAAACCATGTTTTCTGAACCTCTCGGTGAACAAATAAAAGTAAAAATCTTTTCCATAATTCACTTGCATTAATTCATTATTCACTTAATTTTCTGTGTAACTCATTAATGCACATTTTTACTAAACCCCTATCTGATTGCAAATACTGTATCAGATCTCATTCCATAATTCTATCCTGTAAGGAGACCAACCTGAACTTTATCAATTTTAATTTCACAGTTTCTGGAGCTGTGCCCATCACCCGATATCAATGTCCCACATATGTCTGAACTCTTTGTGATATGAATTGGCTTGCTCCAAAGTGACCTTAGTTTTACCCTCTGACAAATGTTGAGATTTATTTGCAAGGGAATTTATATCTGCACATCAATGCTACAAAAAGACTATTGTTTCTAAGTAGTATTTACATTTACCTTTGTCTCAAACATTCTCTTGAGAATTAGGCAGTTAATCTACTATAATTAAAATTCACTCCATAGCACAGGCTACAGATTAATAATGAATAATTATGAAAATATTATTCTGCTCTGCTCCAAGTGTTTGATACATGAAGATGAAAATAAAGCCGAAGAGAGCTATCTCTCAAATGTATAGATAAGTAAAATAGAGAACATAATGCAATACAAAGTGATTTGACATCACAAGACGTTAATTACAAGATATTTATTCAAAGACAGAGGAAAAACTTTCAAAAATATAACTCAAATACTCAAACCAAAATTTCAATCAAGAAGATTCCAATAGGAACTTGGAAATGAAAATTTTACGAATGTGGAATTTCATAAGTTTGGGTAGAAAATATCCAGCCCTTGAATGACATAGACCATGTTGAGAAAGTTAGGAAAATCAGTTAAGATGTAAACCAAGGACCTTCCCAGTGTTGAGGTTGAAAGGTCCCAGTTTTTAACCAAGTGTTTTGCGGTGAGACTTGATTCATACCAGTGAGCAGTAAGAAGGCTACGAGCATGGATAATTACTCATCATTGCCCTCACTATACTTAACCTCATCTCATTAATATTCAGTTTCCCATTCTCCACAACACTGATAGAAACAGGACGCTGGGGTTTACTGACTTAAAAATTAGAGGGGCTAACTAGTCACTCCAGCTCACTGCTTGTTCCTCTGGACCTCCAAACACCAACATCTCAGGGCACACTGTATGGGCAATGACTACGCAAATCCACATCCATGGACATTAGCATCTGACATATACCGGCTTCACCACATCATATGGTATGTTTCTGATCTACGTACAGTATGGTTCTGCACTTCAATGCCACACATTGGAGTATGCTGGCACCTTTCATTGCAATACTGTTACAAGGATGCTTTATGTGCAGTAATGGGAACTCAGCTCGTGGTTTGGACTAGGATGCATCTCAGAGCTCCTTGCGCTCTCAGCTTTCACTCACTGCGCAACTATTTCGATGCTCACAGCACCCTTGTCTTGTCATATATTACCTTTTGGTGCTTTACTCCCTCAGTCACAACTAAAGGCTCACATCAATTCTGTCTTGCATTACCATTTAGAGTAGACCCATGATCCAGTCATGGTTGTCAGCAATCATTAGTCAACGGGATGGACCCATTCCAGTACAGTACTTTTCTATTTCAATGTCTGTATGTAACAGTATGTAACATGTAATACTTGCTTCAATTAAATGACCTCGTCTCAAAATCAAAGGGCAGTAGTCTTTAGATAAACCAACATGGAATCCTGTTAACCGGGGATCCTAGTTCTGTCAATGAAAGGCAGCACCCAGAAACAGTCCAGGGACTTGGTCATAGTCAGTTATAAGGCCATAAGGCATAGGAGCAGAAATTAGGCCATTCAGCCCATCAAGTCTGTTCCACCATTCAATTATGGTTGATACGTTTCTCAACCCCCTTCTCCTGTTTTTTCCCCAGAACCCTTGATCCCCTTGACAATCAATGACCTATTTTATATGTTTGCAGAGGTCAGGGTGCAGAGATCTGTCTTGTAGTAGTCCAGGCCACATTAATTCTTGTCGGTTCAGTGTAAGCAGTAAGGGGATTTGTGATTTTTCAGTTGCATGGAGACCAGTCAGGAATATGGTCAGTCCTCAGTCAATACTGTCTGTACAAGTTAGTCAGGCATTTGGCCACGGTCAGTCCTGGGGGTCAGTGATATATAACTCAACTGGGAGTTACCAAGGACACTGCTGGGGAAACTTAATGCTAGGGATTGAAGGCAGCAACCTGATATGCAGAAGATTAGTGAAGAGAGAGAATTCAACATACAAATGGGGGAGATGGTAGTGCTTGGGACAATATAGGATACTGTGGGAGAGCAGTTACCACCTCAACAGGGGATTTTGCATCATGATGGTGGACAGGAACAGGCCCAGGGATAAGAAAAGTGTTGCAGTCAAAATTTTCATGCGGTGGATGTGGGGGATCAGTCATGATAGGCTTTCCGGGGATAACAAAACAGAAAGAGACATGGAGTTCTGGGGCCTCCCTGAATACCAGGCTAAGCCTATGACTTAAGCATCTGCATTGTCTTCCATGTTCTCAAGACTCGTAAATGCAAAGTAAAAATAGAAAATGGCTGGAACCACACTCAGAGTGGGCAGAGTCAATATTTATTTCCTGCCCCACCTAATGGGCTGCACTTCTAATGGATGGGACGCCCTTCAAGAGGCAGGGTGAAGTAATTTGCAATCATCTCATAAATTATGTGAAGTACATGCATAGCACAAATGTGTGGGGTGTAAATTCTGGTCACAAGCAATCTTGTAGATTGAAGTTAGTCAACTCAGTGAAGCAGTAGTATTCATAGGTGACCTTATGATTGGCACCCATGGGCTACAAATTGCAAAATTAGTCCAAGATTTCATTAACTGCACAGAACATGGAATTGATTTCCTGTCATTTTGAACTGTAAGCATAATGCAACTTACTCTTATATATCAATTATCCCTTTCTAGGGTGATTGTCGGCTGGGAGCCTAAGGTATCAGTACTCGTGCAGTACTTACAATCTACAACTGTCTCTTTGCAACATGACTGCTGTTGCATTGATTGGAATAAGGTGCAATGTTCCATACAGAGACATTTCATGGCACTCCTGGCTAGAGTGCTTCATGTACCACTGTATGTATGAGGATGATAACCAGTCACTTATGAGTAATGAGAATGCTGACTGGTCACATGACTATGGACCTGATTCTTGTGCTCTCTGTAAAGGTTTATTGCAAACAGAACTGATGGATACAGCCAAAGCAGAGGTTATCATTGCTGTGGCTGTGATGCAACAAAGATGCAGAGACGTGGAGGAGGAACAGAGGACTATCAGCAACTTCCAGCAGATACAGAACAGCTTCCACATGAGGAATTCACAGCAGAATGTCCCCTCAGGCTGTGAAGGAGGAACAGGAGGTTCAGAGGCTATCACCCTCAATGCCATTTCCTTCAAATGAGTGAGGTGCAACACAGTGCAGACCGAGGACATCCCAGGAAACAGTCAGAGAACTATGACATGTGCTAGAGCAGGACCTGTGACATGAGGAGTTGGTGGCCATCCTATCACCAAGGTGACATCTGCATTATACTTTTATGCAACTGACTCCTTGCAAGAAGTCACTGGAGCCTCGTGTGGGATCCGTCAATCATCAAAGCCACCAAGACAATTTATCAAGATTGTTACTTATGCAGTTTGTGCAAGATCATATCGTATTGAGGTCAGTGCCACAGCCCAGGCTGCAGGATTCAGCTCGAGAAATCTCACTGGGCCTTGTTGAGAGAAATCCTCTGTTAAACTCGGTGCAAATGACATTTAGCTGATTTCTGGTAAGATTCAGCACATGTTTTGAAATGTCATCTATAACTTAGGTTAAAACAGAATGTTCTGGGGAGTGATGATCACACAAAACCTCTGTCTAGAGTCAGGGCCATGTGATCTCACTGTGACAGAGAGAGAGAAAAACCCAGACCAAGCTCTATTGAGAACTAAATGGTAGTTTCACCCTCAGCACAGAGAGAGAGGAAGACAGTCGCATTTCCACAAATATAGGGCACTGTACACATATCATGGTAAGAAGGCCATTTCATAACACAACTGAGTTTATCAAGAGAAAGGGGTTCCATTTCATCAAATTGCAAGAATTCAGTGATCATTGGTAGTACATCTTAGAAGTCTGTCTCTGGTACCCTGGAGGCTACCATGATGTTGGTACCTTGAGAATCCTGGTGTTCCTGCTGCTTTTAAGGTGCCAGGTGCTTTACGAGGATGGTCACGACGCAGAGTGTGTCCCATGATCCTTTCATGCAGTGCTTTGCAAAACTGGAGCAGGCAGAAGGGGAATGCGATGAATGCCATAGAACTGAATGAGCAATAGCAGATTTCCAAGGTGGAAGATGAGGACAGTGAGCAGGAGGAAGATCTCCTCAGCAGCAGTGTCACTACAAGCCAGACAGGACTTAATTGACACTTGGTTCCAGTAGATAAATGCTGGGTGCAATGAAATTGTAAAATTGACTGTAAGATTGTTGCTTGCCATTTCAGCAGCCATCTGTTTCTGTTCAGAGTCAAATGCAGCTTCTCTTTATTATTTATTAGCTCTTGATGCTGTAGAATAAAAGTGACTAATTTCAGCATTGGAAGGTCTTTCTGTACGTAATGGTTCCAGATCGAACAATGCAAGATACTGGGTTACAGTAGACATTAAAGAAAGCGTAACAGTTACCTGCAGAGGATTGTAAACTGGGGAATGTTATAGAACAAAGAGATCCAGAAGTACAGAGTCATAGCTCCTTGAAACTGGAGTCACAGGTAGACAGGGTGGGGAAGAAGACTTTCACTTGCTTTCTTTGGTCAGATCATTGAGTATAGGAGTTGGGATGTCTTGTTGCAGCTGCACAAGGCATTGGTAAAGCCACATCGGAGTATTGCATTTCTGGTCACCCTACTGCAGAAAGGATATTATTAAACTAGAAAGAGTGCCAAAAAGACTTTGAGATGCTACAGACTGGAGAGTTTGAGTTATAAGGAGAGGCTTGATAGGCTGGGACTTTTCTCTCTGGACCGTAGCATACTGAGGGGTGACCTAATAGAGGTCTATAAAATCATGAGGGGCACAGATAAGGCATAACTAGCAAACAGCCTTTCCCCATGGTAGGGAAGTCTAAAATGGAGGACATAGGTTTAAGATGAGAGAGGAGAGATACGAAAAGGTCACGAGAGAAAAATTCTTTTCACACAGAGGGTGGTGAGTGCCTGGAAGGTCTGCCAGGGGTAGTGTTGGAGGCGAGTGCAATTTCGTCACTTAAGAGCAACTAGGAGCGGTACACGGATGAGATAGGTGTGAAGGGATATGGACCAAACTGAGGCAAATTGAACTAGTTTAATTGTGAAAACTGGGTGGCATGGACAAGTTGGGCTGAAGGGCCTGTTTCCATGCTGTAAACCTCCATGACTTGATGTGACAGAGACAGTGAAGCTGTGTGGCTTTCCTTAGGGTGCTCTGGTTTCCTCTCACAGTTCAAAGATGTGCAGGTTAGGTGAATTGGTCATGCTAAATTGCCCATAGTGTTCAGAGATATGTAGGTTATGTGAATTAGTCAGGGGAAATGTAGAGTAATGGGGTAGGGGAATGGGTCTGGGTGGGATGCCTTCAGATGGACGGTGTGGACTTGTTGGGCCAAATGGCCTGTTTCCACACTGTAGGGATTCTAAGATTCTATACAGGAACGTTCGCTTAGTTTGTGGATGCTGCCCACTACATGTAGGTGAAGGATAACTCATTACTGCCAATACTTAACCAGGTAAATGGCTGGGTTTCAAAGATGGCATCGGTGCCAAGGACCCCAGGATATCCCACCATGGTGAATTCTTCCTGGTTTGGTGAGTAGGAGAATTGGGTTTCCATTGGGTGTGTGAGACACCATGAGACCATAATATTTTGCTAAAGGAAGTTTGGGATTATAGCACGAGAAAAATCACTGGGCCTTTGTGGAGTGAAATCATCCAGCAAACTCGATGCAAGTGATATTTAGCTGGTTTCTTATAAGATTCAGCACATTGTTATGTTTTGAAGTGTTTCCTTTAATTTTGGTTAAAGCAGACGGCTCTGTGGAATGGTGATGGCATGAAACTTCTGCCCATTGACAGATCCATGTAATCCCATTGTGTGAGAGAAACCCAGACCAAAACATACTGAAAATCTAGTGGTAGTTTATCCTCAGCACAGAAAAAGAGACAGCTGCATTTCTGGAGAAAGACACACAGTGACAGACATGAGGCTGGTCCTTCCTTGTCTCAGCAAACAAAACCTAGTTAAAAATGCCATGTCAGACACAATATTTGTTTGTTGGGGATGGAGGTCACTCAGGAAGCAGATCAGAAGTGACCATCAGTGCAGAAAAAAGCTGAGGTGGGCACTTTTGAAGGCCCACGATGGTTCTCTGGTAATTACCTCTCATTGGGGAGAAAGTGAGGGCTGCAGATGCTGGAGATCAGAGCTGAAAATGTGTTGCTGGAAAAGCGCAGCAGGTCAGGCAGCATCCAAGGAACAGGAGGATCGACGTTTCAGGCATAAGTCCTTCTTACCTCTCATTGTTTACTTGCAAAATAGACCCTCTCACCTTCATGCTTCACACTTCATTCCTTCCTGATGCCATCTCCATGCCTGTGAGTGGCATGCTTCAACACGGAGATGGCATTGCAGGAATAGTTAAGGCCTTTCTTGCTTTTCAAAAGGTTCCTGAATTTAGACTACAGATCATGATGGATCTCCCCTAATGCACCATGAATCATGCATCATGGAAACTGGCCCGACTCCACAAATATTGTATGGGGTACGGGGCTAAAAGATGTTACTCTGCAATGGAGCCAGCCAGGTGGGCAGTGCATGGTTAGGCTCACTACCCTCATTCTTAGCCTTTAACACCAAAAACTGGAGGCCCTGGGAATGGAGGCTGGAACTCTGGAATGGAGTCCAGTCTGCTAACTTTGAACTCCATGTCTTTGCCTCCACTCTAACATGGTTGGGGATATCAAAATTTGTGTAGTAGAGAAAGGAGCTCCTGTTGTGTTGAATGTAGCAGATACAGCTGTGAAGTGTCAAGGGAAATACTTGGTGTTAACAATTAAGGAGAAAACTTGTGAACATTGAAAGGGAGGGAGTAGGATTGACAGGACTTTGAGATATAGGGAACAGGGAGTTACTGATGTAGAGCTTTCTGGTGCAAGTCAGTTCTGGAATATTCAGACTGAAAAGGGCTATTTTGAAGGACACCAGAAGATTTGACCTGGTTTGACAGGGAGGAGCAAATCTGCCAGAAAGGCAAAGATTAATTTGGGATTTAATCTTGTATTGATGCATATTTGCCAGAAGCAAGCAATACTGTAAAAATGATCCATAAAACATATTTTGTTAGCAGTAGTTGGTTGATGAATACTTTTGGTTTGCAATATTATTTATTGGTTATGTAATGTTTGGTAAAGTTCATTTTATTTTGTTTGGTCGCATAAAAATCATTAGTGCAATCTTGTTTTCTTGTTCTTTGTTTTGGTCACTGGGAGATTCATCTCCACTTTAATAGTTCTTAACTGTTATGTACATAACAAAAAATTATTGCCAATTACCCAATTTTAAGCTCGTCTGGCTTTGAGATAGAAACCTACATGCTTTTGTACCTGTTATGATTTATGTCTCTTGAGACTTAGAATTTGATTTATTCTTAAATGCGATATTACTTAAAACATTCAAAACAAAAGCTAACATTACAGAGGACATAGTCCAGGTAACAATTAACAGTACAGATATCTTAATTTCAGTTATGTTATCCGAAAAAAAGAGTTAATGTTGCCAAAAACTGCTTCACATATTCTTGAATCTATGATGCGTTTCCACACTTTTAATCAATGAAATTTGACAAACTCAGTTACCGCTCATAAGTTTATTTGCTAGCATTCCTAACTCCTTGGAGGGCTAGTATTTCTCGAAACACGTTATTGTACTTCTTTACCACTTTCTCATGACATTGTATTGATTCTTGTGTATGCCTATGTTGTTGAAAAAACTCACAACAGGAATGCCAAACACAAAGATGCTCTGTTTCATGCTCATGATGAAACATTGGGGATTTCTTTTCTTTTAAGAATTCCTACAGCTCAGCAAGTCCACACCGACCCTCCGAAGAGTAACCCACCCAAACCCAAACCCCATTACTCTATATTTAGCCCTGATTAGTGCACCTAACCTACACATGCCTGAACACAACGGGCAATTTAGCATGGCCAATTCACCTAACCTGCACATCTTTGGACTGTGGGAGGAAACCGGAGCACTCAGGAAACCCACGTAGACATGGGGAGAATGTGCAAACTCCACACAGACAGTCGCCCAAGGCTGGAATTGAACCTGGGTCCCTGGTGCTGTGCGGCAGCAGTGCTAGTTACTGAGCTACTGTGTCACCCTTAATAAAATTAGAGCAGTCTATTAATGTAATTTACAGTTCTATTCAAATTAGCTAGGAAAATCAGAATGGTTACTTAATTAATATTGAACCAGATGTGTGTGATATACATTTCAATGTGGTATATTCTGAATTAGCATGGGAGAAATCCTGAAACACATTCTGGGGTGTTAAATTGAGTGTGTAACAATTGTGTTCACTGTTGCCAGCAGATTTTTGTTTATCCGTTTTAATTTATTTTGATAAATATTTCAAATGATATTTTGCTTGGTGTAATCTTTTTGCCTACACAACAGTTGCTGTGACTCAGAAGACTAAATTAATTAATTTAGTGAAGTCATCATTTCATTCATGACTTTTAGCAGTTGGCAGCTCATAAGAGCCATTCTTTATTCCTACTCATGCTGTAAAAGAGAGCTCAAATTTCTATCCTCCACAAACTCCTCCAACCCCATTTACAGTGCAAGGTTCTGTTGACACGTCTAAGAGATTTAAGCCACTCCCAGGTGTTAACTTAAAGTTTGACTTTATCAAAAGAACATACTAAGCACCAGTTTGTAGGCCTACCTTTGGGTGAAACTGGGCAAGGCCAGTATTCTGACTCTGACTGCTGGAAGATATCTGGAGAGTAAGCTGCTGGATATCTTGCAGATTGAACAATATCCTCACTGGTTTTGCTTTTCGTTGCTATGTATACGTATTCTAAAAAAAAGGGAAGAAACCACAGTACAGAAAATGATTCTAGTCCTCGTGAGACTTTGTTTGCTTCAGCAAATTATGTAGTAATGAATGTATTTATGTCTACATGTATACATTTTTAAATATATTTTAATTTTTTTCTCATTCCTCTTTCGTTGAAGTCCAGATCAAATTAATTTATGATTCACTATCGCTTACATTGACATACAAACTGAAAAGCAATCATGAGTTGTACCTGGCTGATTTTCATCTTGCTTGCTTATATCAAGGATTATTCTGGACACTTCCTGTTCAGATAAATAGCTAACACAGCACATATTCCAATCCAAACTATGAACTACTCAATGGCACACCAGGGGCAAAGGCTTTACCAGATAGGTCAATGGGCAAGATAAAACTTATTTTAATTACATTTTCTTTTATACTGGGATATTGACAGCCTGCAGTGCAGTGATCCCAACACAAGTGGAAATAGTATGAAACAAACATTACATTTTGGATGTTGTTTTGCACTTTCTTTTTAAAACTTAGTTCTCCAGACCCAAGAATCACTGCCGAGACCTCCATTATTGCCCATCCCTTTATGTGCATGAGCAGGTGACGGTGAGCCACCTTCTTGAAATACTTTAGTCCATGCAGTGTAAGTACACCTATGAGGGAAGATATTCCATGATTTTAATCCAGGGACAGTGGAAAAACGTTGATATAGTTTCAACTCAAGGAGTTGGTTTGGTAGAAAACTTGTAGGCAATGATATTCCTGGATGTGCATCTGTTTCTCTTTGAGTTGCTGAGTCAGAGTTTGGAAGATGCTATTAAAAGAGCTTGATAAGTTGCTACATTGCACCTTGTAGATTGTGCCCACTGCTGTTACTGTGTGTAGGCCATCGAGGTCTATCAAACAACATATTTTTGTGTCCTGGATATTGATGAGCTTTTAAAATGTAGTTGGAGCTGCTTTCATCCAATCAATTGGAGAATATTCCATTCCAATTCTGATTAATGCTTTATTTATGGCAGTCAGGCTTTCAGAAATCAGAAGGTAGGCTTCTCATGTTCGTATCTCAGTTCATAACCTGTTCTGGTGGCCACAATGTTTATATTGCTGGTCAGTTAGATTCCTTGGCAGTGGTAAAACCTAGACTGTACAAATTGCTCCAATCAAGCCAAGAATAGATTGGACTGGAAGGAAAATGGCAAATATTTGAAAAATGCTAAATCTTGAAAAGTTTCACATCTCTGTTAAATTATTATGTGCATTACAGTTACTTTCACTAGGTTATCCAGAATAAACATGACTTTATGAGTATATTACAATGTATTGCTAATTGGATGAAAAGTTTCATCAATGCACTTTTAATTTCTAATCATCAAACATTTATTTCTATAGCAAAACAGAAGTCAATGGTACAATTAATTCAACTTAAGTTTAACTTGTCTGACACAGTTAGCACAGTCAAATTAATCTCTATTATATATTGTACATGTGAAGCTGCATTCCAACAATTTACTTTTTGATGTATTTTTACTAGAAATAGGATACTTTATGCAGCATCATTTGAACAAAACCAGTTGTCCCGTTGGTCCACTAGATCAAGATTGTGGTGTCTGTAGGAACTCATGGCGATCAGTTCGGTGAATCCAAGCTCCTCTTTGGAAAGCCCCAGTGAAGCCCTGTACTCCCTTGGAAAACTTGTTTTGGCTGTCTCTTTATTTGGAGGATTATGGTATTTGAATTTGAATTAGCCTAATGAACTCAGAACATCAAGGTAATCAGGTTGGTATATCATACTCTCCTTTGGTAGAGGCAGGATCTCTCTCAGTACCTGTCAAGTGAACCTGCCCAAACGACCTGTCAACAGCACTCATAAAAGGAAGACGGCAAGCTATCAAGGCATTTAAAAGTTCTACACCTCAAATCATTGAAAAATAATGGTTGGCATGCTTGCTTTTTCACTCTGCCTGATGGAGAAGTGCTGAATGACTAATTTCACAGCTGGTTGTCTGACATCTCATACTATAACTGAGAACACTGTATTGGTAACAGATTGTTTAATGTGGGGCTATGCATTCTAATACTTGTGGTTGAGAAAGACTGTGCACTTGAGTGGAATTTTTTTTGTCACGTTTTATTTAGTTGAAGGAATATAACTAATATTTTTTTCTAAAAGGACTTTATCTTTTTCTCATCTTTGCAAGGGTGCTAACGTCTGCCTATGATGGATACTCTGAGTTGGCATGGTCAGTGTAAACACAAAGACTAGTGGATCAAGATCATGGATTGGCTTGTTACCATAGAGGCTAAAAGAACAATGTGGAGTAGGTACAGCAGTATAGTTTGGCATGGAGGGTGAGGGGCCAGTGTGGGTGGATTGGGGTAAAACATAGCTTAGGGGAATGTGTGGACATAGCGGCTATTTGGGGGGACTTAACTTGGCATGATGTGCATGAAGGCCAAGGGGTAGATGGGGACATACGCTGGTGTGGAGGATATGAAGTGCAATTGGGGGTTGAGAAGCAGGAGGTAATACTGGTTGGCAAGGATAGGGCATGGGGTTTGTTTAGGGACAATGAATTCTTGATTCGTAAAGTTGGTATAATGGTGCTGGCATTGTGCCCAGCCTGCCTCCATGTCTGGTAGCTCCTACATACTTCTATGGTACTTGCCCTGACTTATCCTGTTGCCTGGGGAGAAAGTGAGGTCTGCAGATGCTGGAGATCAGAGCTGAAAATGTGTTGCTGGAAAAGCGCAGCAGGTCAGGCAGCATCCAGGGAACAGGAGAATCGACGTTTCGGGCATAAGCCCTTCCTCTATCCTGTTGCCTGTCCACCCCCACTGAAACAAAAATGTGACATTAATGCAGCTATCTTTAATGGTCATATTGGTGTGAAGCAAGGACTATGCCTTCTCTTTGGACCTGACCAGGGATGGAAAGTCCAGGCATAAGTATTTGATCCATGTGCTAATCAGAATATTGGACTAACCAAATGGGCTAAGGGTTTTCAAAGTGATCTGTGAATGTATTCACTTGGCAAGCAAAGCCGCTGTCTCTGCCCAGTTAGTAACAGATATCAGGATACCATAAGGTCAGATATATTTCCCAATGGTTCAGAGATTTGCAGCAAAATGAACAATCAAAGCATAAAATGATAGTTATGATAATGGAAAAGAAATAGAATTGGAATTATGTAGTCCAGACAAACCAGTTTGATATAGAAATTGAAGCAGCTCCTATTTGGGGAGATTCTGTTTGTGTTTTTCCCTGCAATGATATAGTGTGTTTCATTGCAGGGCTGTTTAACTTGTGCGCATCTGTGCGACATAAGCAAGTGTCTTCCTGTGCAAATATAGATAAACATTGGAAAGGAAAAGAAATCACTGCTCATTGTCTGAGGAAACATCTAAAGGAGAATGGAATAGCTGTGGTTACGTGACCTTCTCCTCATATACAATTCGCATGTACATTCTTGCTGCAATCCCCAACAGTATTAAAAACACAAAACAAACCATAGCAAAAACAAGAGCAAGATATTAAAACTATAAATTTTTTAAAAAATGGTAGTCTCTGTCAACATGATGTTCTCTTACAATTAATCTAAAATTGCTCTATGTAACCCCAGTAAGAGGACAAGTATTGGAGGAACTCATTATATTGGTTACATCCTTGTCTATTTCTAGATATCCTCCCAAATGACCTGGATATGTGTAGCCTTGGTCTTTGTTACTTGAGATTTGAGGATTAATTTAATTTTCAATTCCCCTGAATAGGAAGTGTTGTCCTTACATAAAAATTTGGTTTTGCATTTACTTCTGCTCATCTATCAACAAAACTTAAAACAGAAAGCTTCCTTTTTTTTTCTATTAATATTTATTTCAGTGAAACCCTAATTCCTTACTACCAAACTGATTCTAGACGTATTGGATAATGATATTTCTGAAGAGTGTTAGTACAATATTATTATTTTGCAACATTCATCAATGAAGATATATAATACTCCCTTAACTTGTCATTAAGTGTAATTAAAATTTTTAGGATCTCCAATATTAGTGCACTAATACTCAAACAAAAAACATATTAAAATCCCACATTTGAATAGTTAATCCACCCTGTCCTCAAAAACAAAGGATTAAAAGTAGTGATGATGTTAAAACCTGAAGAGCTAACAATGAGCTTTTTTGGCAAAACATCTTTTAAGACAATTATCAAGCGGTGCTTAGTAACAGAATGATCCATATCATCTTGGTTGAGTGAAAGGAGATAGCTATAGAGTTCTCACAGCAATATAATAAAAAGGCATTTAGTGCTTTTCATTTAACTATAACTAGTGCTGTTAGATGGTTTACAAGTAAATATTAAGATGATCCAGTAAACCCAATGTAAAAACATATTCTTACTCAGAAAAATAGAAGAGAGATAAAGTGAACTTATAATGGACAGGAGTTTTCTGCAGCAGTGGCATGCAGACAAAAGCCTAGATTTCACTTTGAAAAGAATAGACTTATTAGGGATGGTCAGCAATGGCTGTGTGGGGAGGTCTGGTCTCACAAAATTGATTGAGGTTTTTGAAGAAACGAAGGTGATTTATGAGAAATGGTAGTGGATGTTGTCTAAATGCATTTGACAAGATCCCTCATGGTAGGCTGGACAAGAATAATAGGTCACATGGGATCAATGGTTGATTGGTAACTTCGATACAAAATTGGCTCGGTCATAGAAGACAGAAGGTACTTGTGGAGGGGTGTTTTTCTGACTGGAGGTCAGTGACCAGTTTCAAAAGGATCTGTGCTGGGACCTCTGTTGTATGTAATTTATATAAATAATTTGGGTGAAAATGTAGGTGGTCTGATTAGTAAGTGTGCAGATGACTCAAAAATTGGTGGAGCTGTGGAAAGTGAAGAAGGTTGTCAAAGTATACAATAGGACACAGATCAGTTGGAAATTTGGGTGGAAAATAGTAGATGGAGTTTAATCTGGACATGTAAGGTCAAATGCAAAAGTATACAGTAAGTGGCAGGATCCTTAGGAGCATTGATATACAGAGGCATCTTAGGGTGCAAGTCCATTGCTCCCTGAAAGTGGCAAAACAAGTGGATAAGGTGGTAAAGAAGAAATACAGCATGTTCGCCTTCATTGATAATGGCAAGGAGCATAAACGTTGGCAAGTTATGTTGCCAGCGTATAAACTTTCGTTAGGCCACATTTGGAACATTGTGTGCAGTTCTGGTTGCCACATTATATTGTGGAGGCTTTGGAGAGGGTGCAAAAGAGGTTTACCAGGATGTTGCCTACATTGGAGAGTATTAACTGTAGGAAGTTTGGACAAACTTGAATTGCTACAGTGTTAGAGGTTGAGGGGTGACCCGATAGAAGTATATGAAATGATGAGAGGCATAAATAGGGTGGATAGTCAGAATCTTCTTTCCAGGGTGGAAATCTCACACAGTAGGGGGCATAGGTTTAAAATCAAAGGGAGAAAGTTTAAAGGAGATGTGTGAGGCAAGAGTCTTGAACAGAGGGTGGTAAGTGCCTGGAATGTGTAGCCAGGGAGGTGATAGAAGCAGATACAACAGCAACATTTAAGAGACATTTAGACTGCCAAATTAACAGAAGGGAAGAGAGGAAAATTGACCATGTTTGGCAGATGAGATTAGTTTAGAATGGCATCATGGTCAGCACAGATGTGGTGGGCCAAAGTTATGTTCCTGTCCAGTATTGTTATATGTTCTAGGAGATGCTCCATTTTGTAGTTAAAGCAAAGTATCAAGCATGATCTCTCCCAGTGCTTGAGGTGATTGTTATCTCACACGATCATGTTCTTTTCAGCTCATTATTGATACAAGTGAGATATTGCACAAGTTAGTCAGGGGGATGTGTGAGCTTTATGTGTTAATCTGGTGAGACCTTCTGTGCTTGAAGGCTTTGGCACCATTTTTATAGGCCAATTGGACACCGGTTTGCTCTTTTCAAACCAGGAACCTCTCCACAGCCTGTGGTGGCTATCCTTAGAACCTCAGACGTCTCCCAAGAAGTCCAAATTGGTGCTCAGTCTCACTGATGCTGCTAGGCAGGGGACAGAGGAGATATCTGATTCCTGGGTGATATACCAGGAGGCCATCTCACCAGACCCATCCAGGCCAAGCTGTGATCACAGAGCAGGTCTGTGCCAGTGAGTCACTGGAAAGCAGTGCAGGAAAAAAGCTCAATGATTTCTTGGGCTCTGCAAGGATAAATAGCACCATCTTCTCTCTGTTAGATCACACTCAAAGCAGCCTCACTGGTCTAACCCTGTCACTTCATACGGACCTCGATGAAGTCAGAAGGTGATGGAAAAAAAATGTGTTCTGAGGGTATAACAATGTTTAATAATTGTACAAAATGACCACAATTTTTCAATATATCTTCACTGCACTGTCATCGTGTTACTGCCCCAGTAGGGCCGGAGAGGGATCGCTGACATTGAACCTGTGGAATATCTTCAACCAACGTGCTGCCTTTCAGCTGCCACACAGTGTTTCATTTTCTTATAATTAGAAAGTGGGTGACTGGAGATCACCTCATTTACCCAGAGATTGGGCATTCTGATTGCTAGGTAGATACAATAGACTGCACTGTTCACCCACTGGAAACCAGCAATAGCTGAAAATATGAATGCCTCTGTACCTGATTCCCTGTGCCACATCTAACCATGGCCCTAAGCAGCATGCATTCCATTTGTTTCTGCATGGTTCCTTTCACCAACCTCACAGGAGACTGGAGGCTGATAGTCCTGCAGGATTATCTTCAAGCTTGACAACATTCTGTCGTATGTAAAGTGGTCGAGACATGTGTCCATGTAGCCTTTGAATGTAACAACTGCCTAGAGGGCCCACCCATTATCTCCTCTTTCTTCCTCCACCTCTATAAAACTAACAGAGGCCCAGTTCTAGCTTTCACCTTGTGTGAGGATATGGCAGTCGCAGTAGAGTCAGAGTGATAAAGTCATACAGAACAGAAGCCCTTCAGCCCATTGAGTCTCTACTGACCCATCTGTACTAATTACACTTATCAGCACTTGAAACTTCAAGGCTATGGCCCAAGCCTTGAACGTTATGCCATTTCAATCGCTCATCCACATATGTTTTAAAGGTTGGGGGGTTTCCTGCCTCTACCACCCTCCCAGGCAGTGCTTGCCAGATTCCCATTCCCCTGGGTAAAATAGTTTTCCTCAAATTCAATCTAAACTAGTTTTTTTGAAGAAGTGACAAAGAAGAATGAAGGCAGAGTGGTGGACATTGTCTATGTGGACTTTAAAGGTGTTTGACAAGGTTCCACATGGTAGACTGGTTAACAAGATTAGATCACATGAAATCCAGGAAATGCTAGCCATTTGGATACAAAATTGGCTTGAAGTTGGGACACAAAGGGTGGTGGTAGAGTTTTGCTTTTCGGACTAGAGGTCTTTGACTAGCAGTGTGCCACAAGGAGCTGTGCTGATTCCACTGCTTTTCATCATTTATACAAATGATTTGGATTTGAGCATAGGAGGTATTGTTAGTAGCTTTGCAGATGACACCAAAATTGGTGGTGTAGTGGACAACAAAGAAGGTTACCTCAGAGTCCAACGGGATCTTGATCAGATGGGCCAATGGACTGAAGAGTGACAGATGTAGTTTAATTTAGATAAATATGAGGTGTTGCATTTTGGTAAGGCAAACCAGGGCAGGACTTAAGACACTTAATTGTCAGGCCTAAGCGAGTGTTGCCAAACACCTTAGGGTGCAGGTTCATAGTTCCTTGAAGTTAAAGTCACCTTGCATCAATCAGCCATAGCAAAACTGAAGTCAATGGGAATTAGAGAGAAATTTCTGTTGCTTGGAGTTAAATCTAGCAAAAAAGAAGAGGTTGTGTTTCTTGGTGATAAATGATCTCTGTTCCAGGACATCTCTGCAGGAGTTCCTGAGGAAGGGAGTGTCCCAAACATGACCTCTTCAGCTGCTTCATTAATGACCATCCGTCTGTCATTGGTGAGTTCTGAAGAAGGGTCACTGGACCTGAAATGTTAACTCTACTTTCTCTCCACAGGTGTTGCTAGACCTGCTGAGTTTTCCAACCAATCTCTGTTTCTGTTTCTGATTTCCAGCCTCCACAGTTCTTTACTTTTTGTTGTCAAAGGTGGGATGATTCACTGATGATTGTACAATGTTCACCACCATTCACAATGTCTAAGAAATAGAAGCGGTCCGTACACATATGCAGCAACACCTGGAGAATAGCCAGGCTTGGGCAGAGAAATGGAAAGTAACATTTGGTGTCACACAGGAATCAGGACCGACTGACCGACTATCTCCAACAAGACATAACCAAACCATCTTTCCTTAACATGTAACAGCATGACCACCACTGAATTTTCTACAATCAATATCCTAGGATTTAGGACAGAATACTGACTGAACTGGACCACCCATGTAAATACCTTGAGTATAAGAACAGATGGTAGGCTAGGAACTCTGGTGAGTAACTTAATATTCTAACTCCCCATAACCTACCAACAACTTCAAACAGAAATCAGGAGGATGATTGAATACTTCCCACTTGCCTGGATGAGTACAGGTCCAACAACATTCAAGAAACATGACACCATCCGGAACAAGGAGAAAGTGAGGACTGCAGATGCTGGAGATCAGAGTTGAAAAATGTGTTGCTGGTAAAGCGCAACAGGTCAGGCAGCATCCAAGGACCAGGAGAATCGATGTTTCAGATTCCAGAAGAAGGGCTTATGCCTGAAACGTTGATTCTCCTGCTTCTTGGATGCTGCCTGACCTGCTGTGCTTTTCCAGCAACACATTTTTCAGCCACCATTTAGAACAAAGCAGCCTTATTAAATGGCACCCAACTAATAACTTAAACATTCACTTCCTCCACAACAAAGCACTATGGCAGCAGTGTGTACCAGCTACAAGATGCAATGCATAAATTCACCAATTCTCCAAAGACAGTATCTTCCTATGACCTCTAACACCTAGAAAGCCAAGGGCACCAGATAAATGGAAACAATAAAACCTGCCAGTTCCCCACTAACCCATTCACTCCCTTGAAGTATAACATCACTTTGTCAGTATCATGGGCCAAGATCCTGGAACTCCCTCCACAACAGCACTGTGTTTGTACATGCACTAACACTTCAAGAAGGTAACTAATCATTACCTTCTCAAGAGAAATTAGAGATGGCAATATCGACAATGGACATATCCCTTAAATGAATAAAAAAAACTTTGTGTGGACAGGTATTCATGAAGATCAGAATTGTTACAGAGTTTCAGCATTTCCATTGCTTTACTATAATCCTCTCACATTTAAATCGTGTTGCTATTATTAAAATATTTAGAGCTAAGTGGACCTCATAATTACAATCATGGACTTACATAGTCTAGAAACAGCATAAACAACTATTGTACACTTATTGTGGGAGGTGTTGGTGAACTGGCAATGTCACTGAGCTAGGAATTCTGACTCCCGGCCCAAAGTTCTGGGGACCTGGATGCAAATCCCACTGTGGCAGTTTGTGACATTTGAATTCAAGAACGGTCTGATATGAAAATGGTCCAATGGTAACCATAGAAGCATTGTTGATTGTCATGAATAACCATCTTGTTTATTATTGCCCTTGAGAGAAGGCAATCTACTGTTTTACCTTATCTGGCCTATATATGATTCCAGAGTAATAGCAATGTAATTGACTCCAAATAATCTCTGAAGTGGCCTTAACAAGCCACTTGGTTCAAGGGGCAATTGGGGCTGGGTAAAAAAAAAAAAGGCCTTTCTATTGATGCACAGATCCCATGAATGAATATTTTTAAAAATTAACACTTTACACAACCACTTTTGGAAGTGTAACAAATGTTTGATCATTATTCTTTCTGTAATTTACGGTCAACTATTCATTATACTAGATTGAATTTAAAGCTAATAGTCCATTTGTTTATTTGTAGTGCAAACATAGCAAACTATTATCTTATTCTTGCTTGCTAACATAACTTTACAAGTGATAGGTGCCTCAACTATCGTTTTACAGATAATACATCCCCCACTATAATGAGACTTGACAAGGACAAGTCTTAAGACATGCATATAAAGTGGATTCTGCCATAATATTAAACAAATAGTTACATGTATTTGAAGTTGCAATTATTATTTCCCAATTAACAATCTTAGGCACATTACAGAAAAGTCACAAAGGGCAATTAATAGAAAAATCTCATTTTGGATATAATTTTCATTTGGCAACAAGTTCCTGCCACAATTGTGGCACAGTGGCTCAGTGGTTAGCCCTGCTGCCTCACAGCTCCAGGGACCCGGGCTCGATTAGAGCCTTAGGTGACTGTCTGTGTGGAGTTTACACATTCTCCTCATGTCGGTGTGAGTTTCCTCTGGGTGCTCTGGTCTCCTCTCTCAGTCAAAGATATGCCAGTTAGGTGAATTGGCCATGCTAAATTCCCCAGTATTCAGGGATGTGTAGGTTAGATATATTAGTCAGGGGTAACTGGTCTGGGTGGGATACTCAGAGGGTTGATGTAGATGTGTTGGGTTTAATGGCCTGTTTCCACACTAGGGATTCTAGGATTCTAATCGTTCTATCCCCAATAGTTAACCTGACACCACCTTCACAACTAGAGTTGGATTCCTGTTAAAATTGTGATTCAGAAAACAATAGATATGGATGCTCTCATTTTTTTTAAAAAAGACACAATGTATTTCAGACATTGAACAAATAGGTATAATTTTAAAGCAGAGAATTTTACTTACAGAACAATGATGAGCCAAGGTGTGGTTAGCAGGCAGGAAGATAGCAGAATAAGGAGAACAAGTTAAAGGATAAATAAGAAAATATATGTTGAACAGAAAACATCACTTTCATTGTCTGGCTAGGCAGGATATAAAATTTTACAAACTAATTTCTATTTTGCATCATGTCTTGTGGATGAACTACAGAAGTTTTCTTTTTGCTATATACCAGTTACAGAAAAGCACAAAACAATGGTTTTCCTTGCATTGTGTATACCTTTTGAAATGAAGTTGTACTAGCAAAATAATACCTTAAAACTTATCAGATATTTCATTGAGGAGGAAGTTTTGTTTTAAACTACATATTTCTGATGCGCACTTAATGGATTAAATCCCAAAAACAGTAAGTTGCTTGAGAAGTTCGGCAGGTTTGGCAGGATCTAACGAGAAGAAAGCAAAGTTAACATTTTGAGTCCAGTGACCTTTCCTCAGAACTGATGAAGTTGATGCTGCCAAGCCTGATCTTCCCTAGCAATTTGTTTTTTGTTTCAGATTTCCAGTATCTACAATTCTTTGTTTTATTCAATCACAAGTTGTCTCTTGCCTTTCTTCAATATGAGATTGGACAAAAAGGCAAGAGCAAAATCGATCAAATGCCGTAACTCTGATGAAAAGTAATCGGGATGAAACATTAACTATTTCTTCTTCCTTGAATGCTACCTGGCCTGAAGAGCATTCCAGCATTTTCTGTTTTTAATTGGACAAAGAAAGGATTTGCATTAAAAGAGTCTATTATTGAAAATAAAATCCATAATGATTTGAAACAATACAGGACATATTTTGTATTGACTGTTTTGAGTAGATATCCATCTATAAGATGATAGGGGAAAATGTTGTCTTGCATACATAACATGCAGCTGTCTAGAAAGATTACAGGTAGATTTAAAAAGTCATTCACTGGGTCAATCTTTGTATAGGGAAATTTGAGGGAAAAACATTTTAAGATCATGCCTAAGACAACAGAGAGAACAAGGATTCATGTATTACTAGGCAATTCAACCACAAAGACAGGCAGTGCCAACAACTTGTTTTGTTACCAGCACATCACAAATCACACCTAAGGATTAGTCTCAAGGATTATTCGTAATTTTATTTGAAACTTATTGTATTTCTACAGGGGTTAAAGCAAATTATTACAATAAGTCAGTATGTTATTTTTTAATGTGTGATATATAAATTAGATGTTTTACTTCTTCTGAATAGTACTCTAAATGTCAAGGGAAATTTGTTAAATAATTTACTTTAAAAGTTTAAATTGTACAACCAAGCTCACAGCATCAATTCAAATTTGTATGAGATTTTAAATTTGAATTTACCTCACGAGCTTTGATTTAACTGGGCTTCACAGTATTAAGTAAAGGCAAGTTCTACTCCCACATTTATTAAAAACGTAAACATTGCAAGAGTTAAAAGTATAAGAGTCAAGCTGATAGTACCATGTCGCTTATAGATAGGGGGCTTCCTGTAGATATTAGTGATTTCTCCGCTTGCTAAAGGAAAAGAGAAGAAAGCAAGGATAGCCGTTATCAACAAATATAAGCTGCAAATGTATTAAACTGAAATTGTGAATCATGCTGAAACAGTACAGTATTTTGAAATTGCATTGACCAACAGAGGCCCGCTTGAGCTAATTATAGGATTTTAACAGTGTACAAGTAGTCTATAAAAATATTTATCTTGGTCCAGTGACATAATTGTTTAAATTGCAGATTCATGCTGCAGGAGTTGAAATCAATCATAAACCTGATAACCATATCAATTTAGTTGACTATTTACCCCTGTTCAAACAACAGTGTGTCAACAGTCAAATTTCAACATTATTAATGATGTTAGTTGATTCATAATACTAGTAATGTTCTATTTCCAAGATGTTTTTCATTGAATTTTGAACATAATATTCATTGTATTCATGTAGTGCACACTTTAAATATGCTATGAAGGTGGCCTTACAAACAATTCAAGCAAATCCAATGAATGCAGCAGCATGAGGATGTGACAATTGGAGATTAGTATTTCATTTTAGTAATGGTACATGTCTGATCGTATTATTGAGTAACTTTCACTGAAAAGAAACCATCAGAAAGCCAACAAATAAATGAAGGAAAGTATTAGCACTTCTATGGCATTAACAAAATGCTGGATGATTTTTTTTTGATACAAAAACTATTCAACTCATGATTCAGCATACAAAACACAAAGTGACTTACAAATCTGATTATTAACTCACTTCACAGTATTATATTGCGAAGTCAGGCATGATCAGTTGTGTATCAGATATACAGATGTAAAAGTAGGAAGATAGCAATAAGTTGTCAGAATGGAGACACTTTCAAAGCTACTGAGAAAAGTTAAGTGTGTAAGTATGGGAGTAGGGTGTCAGGTGGATAAGGGGGTTAGCATGCTAGGTGGGTAGGTTGCCAGTTAGGTTGAGGGCTTGTAAGGCTGTAGGTTATGGTAGGCAAGGGATAGGGTTTCAGGTGGATAGGGTGGTGGGTGGGCTGAGGGGCTCGGATAGTGGGAAATAGGAAGCCAAGAGGGTAACGAGTTAATTAGGATGTCAGGTAAGTGGATAAATGCTTAGGGTAGGTCAAGGCATTGGCTTGGGTGGGTTATTTGGTAGAGTCAAATGGGAGTGTTGGCACCTGGGTTGTTGAAGACCAGCAGGGATTACCCAGTGGGAGGGAAGTCATTGATGGATTGAGAGTTGGGGGGGGTTATTTTAATCCTCACCTAGGTTTTAATTCCACTAATTTTTTTGAGTAAATATTAAGCATAGATCAGTGGCAAATCTTTTAAAATTTCTGACGAACTCAGAGTGAGGGCCTTTCTTTGGGGTGGTTACAGATGCTAGGTAATTGTCCCATGAGAATTTAAAATTTCTTGGCCAATTTCTGTGTAGTCAGCTGTGTCAGGATTTCCACGTGGCTTTTATGTGCAACTCCAATCTATGTTGCTGCAATGAAGATCAATTATTCCATTCGAATTTCTAGGCCATTATTTAAGCTGAATGTGAAGTTTTTTCTTTTCTCACTAGATCAAGCATATTCCCCAACTGTAGGGGTGCTTGGTGACATGCTTTTTGTCTGATGCTATTTTCCTCAGGTAGATGTGGATAAGTGGCAATGCAATTTGCATAGTTAATTTCATTACATTTTGTTGTAATGTGCCTATTCTCGGTCTTCCTACATGCACAGCTGTGACTATTGTTACAAAACTATAGTTATATTCTGCCCTGGCACCACAATGAAATGTACCACCATGTTGCCCAATGAAATATTTTATTGTAATGCATGTAGAGAAATTCAACGCATGTTGGATATCCAATATCTTTCAAGATATCATGAAAGGTAATCAGGGCAGCCATGGAGACAAACTCTTACTCTTTGAAAAAAGAAAGAGACAGCCTCATCTTGAATCTCAAGCTTTTTCAATTTGTCGATTGCATGAAAATAGGTGCATTAACTCTCTCCAAATGACACCATGGTTTTCAAAGGGTTAAGTAATTGATAACCGAGAGAACCTTTCCCAGAACTCAAGTTCTTTGCAGAAAAAATATGCACATTAATAACATTTCTTTGTTAATTAAGAGCTCTTTGCGAAAGACAAAAAACATTGGGAGTGGAATATGCTGTTCAAAAGTCTTCCATAAGTCTTAACATGACTTTTACTCAGCTTGGTTAAAGAATACAATTTACTTGTCGGACTCACTTCTACACACTTATTCTCTACTTACTGGCCAATGTTTAATAGATTTAAAAAGTCACACCCCAATTTCAAAGAGCTTAAGATATTTTGTCACTGTGCCCGAATAAATGGCATTTGCCACTGCTCCATCTGTGATTTTGTATTTTTATGCTATGTGAGAACCTACATTTGAACATATTAGTTTAATGTAAACTGGAAATGCCATTTATTTGCAGTATCAGCATTCAAGCCATGCCAGTGAGTGCATAAGCTCCTACCTGGTATATGGAAATGTGTAGGTGTCTGAGCAGGGCTTGGCTTGATGTCTAGCTGGGTATAATAAGGTGAACTCCGGCCACTTTCAGTGCCTCCAAAGAATTGCAAAGAAGGCAGCAAAAAACAAATAAATCAAAGGCAAAAGCTCTGAAGCAAATAAGAATGAGTAATCTGTTCAGAGTACCATGTCCTTTCAGCAAGGAACTTGCACTGTCAAGGAAGTCACACCAATGGCTTTTGTGAGTCCAGACAGTTCTGGTTAAACTGTCACAGCTGTTACATTTCCATAAGAGGGTTGACAATTACTATTGTAATTCAGAATCCACCACTTTATTTTAATTATAAACAATGATTTGTTTTCAAAATGTCAGGAAATTGATCACAGGATTTCAAAACTTGTTGGATAACACAAGAGCCTCTAAGACTCACTCATACTCCCCATTTCATTACACTCACTGCCTCTCCTATACCCCCCCAATCACATTTTTATGTCAAAGATGATATTTAGTGACTTCCTTGCCAAAACACATGGTAAATGAAACTCCTGGCCAGATTGTTTGCATCTTACTAGGTGAAGCATCAAAGCTGAAAATGAGGATTTTCACTTATACATATTCTTATTCCCATAAGATGGCTTTGGAAAGAATGCTTTTTCCAATTGCCTTTTACACCTTGTCACATCAAATTCAAATTTAGGTCAAACAGAAACTATAATGATCTAATCCTCATTGCAACATTTGACACTATTTTTGACAGTTGACCTCAAGCCTCCCAAGACACTTAAAAGCAGCTTTTCTTTCAGTCAAGAAATCTAGCATTTTCATAGCATATAGATTTTATTCTATTCGAACGGTCATGTATTTATAACTATGCATAGATTTTACAAAATAGAGCAACTCTAACTTCAAAAGGTGATAATAAATGCCAAAAGCAATGTAAATAATTGTTAACTAGGTTACAAAATTAAGAATTATACTTTTTTTAGCATAATACTACTTAAGAGGCAAACCTTCAAATTAATGACTCAATGTTTTCCCAAAGTTTTAAAATAAATTTCAGTGTTTAATGGTTCAATAATATTTCACCTTTCCAAATTTTATGTCAAGCAATTTAGTTTCTTTAAAAAAAAACTAGCCAGTACCCAATTTTGCAGCAACTATTGAAAGCTGAAGTGTATTTAAATAATTTAAATCCCTAAACTCTTCAAATATCACTAATTTATAACATTTTTTGCAGGTGCTATAGATTTCGGGCTAAAGAGTTCTCCATTCATCCGGTGTAGTATTTATAGGAGAATTGGACACATTAAATAAAATATGCAGGGTTTCTGATGTCCCATGTGTTGAGTGATGGCATTGCAATAGAACACTGGAGTTTGACCATCATAGAAATGAAAAGTGATGGCTTCCAAGTGGATGAGTCAGCAAAGTGAAGTCAAAATGAGTATGACCAAAAGAATGCAGACCCTTTATAGAAAACTGTCTTTGGCTGATTCATTTCTATCCTCCCGAAATTTTCTGCACCATATCATAAAGTTTGTGTGTGGAATGAACTTCCTGAAGAAGTGGTGAATGCAGGCATAGTTACAACGTTTAAAAGATTCTTAGACAAGTACATGAATAGGTTTGGAGGGATATGGGTCAATTGCAGGAAGATGGGACTAGATTACTTTGGGATTATGTTTGGCATGGACTGGTTGGAGCGAAAGGACTGTTTCGATGGTATATGGCTAAGTCTAATGGGTGTTCCAAGGAAAGTAATTAAATTGAATTTGCAACTATATTGAATGTATTGATCAATAAACTGATATGAGATAGCATGAATTTCATTAGACCTGTTATAGTAAGGACTAATGGGTCATAGTTTAGGCAATGACCTTCAGAAGCAAGTGGCTGGATTATGTCCCAAAGCTGATACCCAGACACTGGGATAAAAGTCAGGGAGAGCCCAGCTCCACTGGCCCTGATAAAATTCTATAGGTGATAGTCCTTTAATTACTATTCAGTAGGACCAGGAGGAACCAAAGTTGCACAGTGGTAATATTGCTACTTTTGGGCCAGGAGAACCAGGCTGAAGTCTTACCTGCTACAGATGTGGAATCACATTTCCAAACAGGTTGTTCAGAAAATATGTAGGACTCCTGGCCTTCTCTGTAGAGCTACAGCCCAATTGGAGGTCAGCAGCTCTGACATACCAAGATCAATGGTGGTATTGCAGAAGGCATGAGAGAAAAATGAACCTCATAGCTTGAGACAAAGGTAAAGCTCAACTCTCCGTGGGGCAAGCAGCAGGGCCAAATAAGGAAGGAGGTGTGGGGGATATTGGATGACGAGGGTGACAGGGACAAAACTGTGGTTTCGCGGGGGTTCTCTGATCAGTTCAGAAAGGATGTTTCACCCTTTCATTGACCAGCAACCCATGGGGTTAAAACTCCCTGTAAAACTGTAAAATTGTGCATTAATTTCTCACAGTCAGCTCAATTGGTCCACTGGCAAGTGGCTCACCTGACACTTCCCCTGCTGCCTATAACCTGGGTGGTGGAATGGGAATGGGTTTCTGGTAGTGATAGCATAGTACCCTGTTGAGTGGGTCTATTCATCTGTTTTCCTTCTTGAGAGTGATCCCTATGATCCAACCCAAGATACCTACAGTAGCTTCATGTGACCCAGACAAAGTAACTTGCTTCTGTAGGGAGTCTTCATAAATACTGAAATGCTTCAGGTGAGATAAGAAGATTTTTTAAGATAATTCCATTACTTACTTGGCATACACATTCAGAACAACAGTAAGAACAATATGCACTGTCTTTATTCATACCCCCACTAGTAGGCTCAATAAATGTAATTGAATATGCAAAACTAAGTGGATAACTAATCTTGTAAATTACACTGGTGTTGCATGAACATGTATGACCAAATATTATTTTCATTGAAATCAGCAGTAGGTACTTGAATAAACAGCTCTGTAAAAGACTTCAACGTATAATAAGCATGGCCAAAACTGTATGCCAGTGAGAAGCAAATGTTAATTTAAAAACAGATGGCTAATTTTGTAGCTTAAGTTAAAAAGTGAAGACAACACTCTTATTATTGTGATGATGCACTCCACTGCTACCAGTTCAGAGCCTGAGAGATTGAAGTGCAGTTGGATAAAAGAAATGATACCCCTTGTAAATAGTCTGAGAAATAGCACAGCCTGAAGAGAAAATAAATGTTCACAAGCTGGAAAACGCAAAACGTAAAAGAAATGTTAAGATGTGTTGATGAATACTATAGCAACAAGTTCCTTTAGTATGGATTAAGAAGCAAATATGTTGGATAAGCTGAGGTCAATGCAAACGCTAAAGTACTTCCACATCAATCTGGATTGCTATAAATTATTGATTAAATATGAATTCAGGAAGGAGAATGAAATATAAACAGTTTTCTGCAGGATTCCAGTTTTACATTGCTCTTTGTTCTCACAAGAACAAAGAGAAAAATGCAGCACTCAATTCTACCATCCAATATGCTGAAAATTGCTGTTATTCAAGTTATGACAGCTCTTGAGAGGTACTAAGTGTTGTTTTTTCAGTTTATGATTGGCTATGTCAAAAATAGCTGTGGGTAGCAATTTATGCACATGATGAGTATCAGAAGGTAAACTATACATAACTGTTCCCCTCCAGTTTAATCACTTGAGGTTAAATTCTGCATTCATACAAATTACCCAGCAGTGATCAAGCAGAACTTCAAGTTATCTCAATACCTAAATAGAAAAGTGAAAAACCGTTCTTCACCGATTACTAAGTCATGGCATGTTTTTACTTTAAAAGCTTAATGTGTTTTCACTTGGAAACAAGGTAGAAAATGTAACCACATTTAAGCAAGCATACTTACTTAAAATAAAACAAACTGCTTGGACACATTATGACACACTTCCAGAGTACATGGATTTGAACTCAGGGCTTTTGGTCCAGAGGTAGGATACTACCCCTGCACCACAAGGCCCTATTTAAGTACGTATAAACTGTAATTAAAATATTATAACAAAGGAATTGGGGAATTGTAATGGGGATTAGGGAATTACTACACTGAAATAATCACTGTCTTTGTGAGTAGTTTAGATTTTTCAAATAAAATCTTAAAATCTAGAATCACAAATCGATAAAAATACTCCTGGTTAATAAGGCCAAACAAAAATTAGACCTGAGCCACAATTCTAGAAGGTCAGAATTAAAAGGAGAGGAGAGATATTATGCTAAATCGCAGTTACGTTATATTCTGAGTTTTGCATATGAATCTGATTGTAAAAAGTGAGGCATTGAAGGTAGTGTAAAAAAAAATGTTCACAAATATGTTGCAAAACTTGAGCGGTCTAAAGTTCTGTTCCTAGAAAAATAGAGGTCTTCATGATAATTATAGTGTTTAATCAGGTAGACAGTGAGAGAATGTTTCTATTTGTCAGAAAGTCCAAAACTACATGTAATAAATGTAAGATTGTCATTAGTTTAGCTCACCACCATCTTCTCAAGGGCAACTAGGGATGGACAATAAATGCTGGCCAGCCAGTGATACCCACGTTCGAGTGAATAAAAAAAGTAAATCCAGTAGCAAATCCAAGCGAAAACTCTCCTTATGAAGAATGGTAAGAATGTGAAACACATGACTAGAAGGAGTAGTTGACACAAACGACATTAGTGCAGTTCAAAACAGCTGGATAGGCCCATAGAGATAGGTAATAGTTGAAATCTGATAAGTGAGCGTATATGAAAACGTATGGGAGAAGACAGATGTAAATTATCAATTCTGGTGTGGATTTGTTAATGTAACATCTACTTGCAGTTGTATTTGTTTAGAGGTACAATTTTTAATCTAATTTATGAAAGAGAATGTGATACTAGGGAGATAATGCCTGCCTTAGCAGGTGAAGAAGTTTGTGAATATTCTGTATCCAGTGAAATATCTGCTTTGTTTTAATTGTATTTCTTTGTTCTACAAAGAATTCTGGATGAATGTTGTGATGAAGTGGGAAAATTTTGTGTCTACCATGTGCTTCACAACTAAAGCTATTCATTGATGTTGGCTTCAATGAGACACATATTGACCGGCCTGGTGTTTTTCATTACAAGGTCTTGCTGCCTTATGTTGGCAGTGGAATTATAGTTAAACTTTTCAAGAGTTTCTAACTAATAGTTCAGATTTAAAAATATAGAGGCTGGGACACAGATTCCCATGAATTTGACCTAAGTAATCCCCAATAGTAATGTGAGTTAAACCTCACTATTGATTAAAAAGCCTTGGTCACATTTAGAAGTAAATATTTATTAAGTAACAGAATCATTCTTCAGTTTGCCATTTTTTTTCCCAGGGATAAATACTAGAAACTGGTTTTCCCTGCATAATTCCATCACCTTCATTTGATGGCATTCCTTCCTAGTTCCATGAAGTTCTTTCACCATTCCCCAATAACTCTCCTGAAAAGCTTCAGAGGATAGTTTAACTGAAAATTTGAAATGGAGATTGCTAGGTTTTTGTCAGGGAGCAAGAAATAAGAAACCAAGATGTGTAAATGGAGGCAAGGTACAGATCAATCGTATCTAGTTGAAAAGGCTGGAACAGCTGAATGACCTCTTTCCTAATTCCTATTTAGCACCTAATCAATATTGAAACCTCACAGGTGAATATTTAAATTTGGAAATGAGCATCGTAAAGGTTCCTTAGACAAAAGTCATTACGACATCATCAAATTTCACATTCAGCTTGAGGTTGGGTCTGAAACTTAAACTTAAATAAAGGCAAATACACAGTAACTACAGAGCAAAAGATGAGTTTGAGATGACAAAGTTATCATGGTGACCTCAGTTTAAATGGGAATTCAACCTATGTTGTTGACATGCCTCTGTATCACAAGCCAGCCGTTCAGCCAACTAGATACTGAGGATGAATCAATGACTTACTAATTAATAGAAAATGCAGTGTTGGAATGAATGAGTCATTTCTGGATTGACAAACCAATAATTCTGGAGAGCTACAAAATTAGTATTGAGACATCAGGTAATTACAATCTATACATACAATTCAAAATCTATAGCAAATTTTCTGACAACATAACGGTAAATAGAAAACAAAGTTGTGAGGATGACAAACAATATTACAACGTCTGAGATGACTGATTCTCAAATGTTGGATGGAGATCTGGCACGGTATCAGTGTTCCCTCTTCTTGATATTACCACCCAAACAATAAGCCAATAAGGCAGTGGGCCTTCTCTTGCAGTCACAAATCCAGAGATGGAAGCCGCACCCACTAAGAGCTGCCGGCCAATCCCAGCATCTCTTAGGCTCTGCTGCACTTCTGGAGAGGCAGTGGTTGATGCCAGAATGACAAAAAGCAGAGTCCCAGAATCACAAAGCAACCCAGGCCATGGATGCCTGATAGTTGTGCTGGGGTGTGTGCCTTTGTGTTAGGGATAGAGGTTTGTAGAAGCACATTGCATGAAGAGAGGCAAAAAGCATCAAGGCAGGACAGACAATAGGGTTTCTCTCAATGCATTATTCCTATTTCCAATATCCAATGCTTCTGTCAGGAACTCAGCATTTGATCAAGGGACTTCCCTCCTCCATACAGAGATGACCATTTGCCTACTTTGTTTTAGCCATTTTACTCGCTGCATGGTGACAGGCTTGCCTGCACCTGGGTTAATCCTGGTGGCAAGAAGAGGCCTCTGGGTGATCATTACCTGGCCACTTGAGAGCCCCAACTGGCAGTCGGGCAAGGTGGTCAACCATGGGTTTAACTCTGCAGGAGGCAAGACGACAATGGGGTTCAGTTACACTATCACCCCACCTTCTCACAACCAGACTCACATGAGGGGGAACAGAGATTTCTTTCCAAAGAATTTGGAAGGGATACAGGTAAGTTATAGGAGTGGGTAAAAGTTTGCCAATTGATTAAAATATGAAGTTTTCCAACTTGGTGAGAAGAATAAAAAAAATTATTTAAATTGAGAGAGACTGAAAAATGCTGTGGCATCTGAATGTTCATGTACATGAATGAGAAAATGTCAGCATGCAGGTACTGTAAATGGGATGCAGGTCTTTTTTGTTGAAGTAATAAAAGATGTAGTAAAAAAATGTGCGCAAGTCCTGTTATAAATATGTAGAACATTGGTAAGAGCACACCCACCACACTGCATAAAGCTTTGTCTTCCTTATATGAATATACATACAAACAAAGCCATTTAGTTTCTTGAGCCTGCTTTGCCTTTTAATACATTTAGGGCTGATCTGATTGGAATCTCAAATCCATATTCCTGTTATCCCCGATAACCTTTTACAACCTTGTTTACCAAGAATCATTCCAACTCTGCCTTAAAAATATTCAAAGATTCTGCTTCCATTGCCTTTTCAGGAGATTTCCAAAGACGCACAACACGGAGAAAAAAATTGCTTTGTCTCTGCTTAAAGTGAGCAATGGTGTATTTTTAAACAATTTAAAGTTCTAGACTTCCCTGAGATGAAACATTCTCTACACATCTAACCTATCAAGACTGTTCAAGATATTGTATATTTCAATCAAGTCAACTCCTATTCTTCTAAACTCTATCAGATAGAAGTCAACTACTGTCCAACCTTTCTTCTTAAAATAACTTGGTCTGATAAAAATTGTCTGAACTGCTTTCAATGTATTTACATTCTTCCTCAAATAAGTTGTCTAATACCGCACACAGTACTTTATTGTCCTGTACTACTGAAACATATCCTCGCTATTTTTGTATTCAAATCCCTTTGCAATAAATGATAATATTCTACTAGCTTTCCTAATTACTTGCTATGCCTGCAAACTAAATTACATGAGGTCATTCAAGTCCCTCTGTATCTCAGTTCTGCAATCTTGCACCACTTAGTTATTACACTTTGATCTTATTATTCCTGCCAAAATGGGTAATTGCACATTTTTCTATATTACATTCCATTGCCGGATCTTTGCCCACTCACCCAACCTACGTACATCTTATATAATTTACCCCAACTTTTCTTTCAGTATACACTGTTAAAACCCGGTTTAAAGTTGAAATAGTTTGAATTTAAACTGTAGATTTCTGTTAACTGCTAACTGGAAACAAATTGAGATTTGGACAATTTATTTAAGAAGGGTTATATTTGTGTTGGAGACAATTCAGAAAAGGTTCACTTGGTTGATTCCTGGGATGAAGAGGTTAGCTTAAGAGGACAACTTGAGTTGTCTTGGCATATATTCATTAAAGTTTAGAAGAATGAATAGAGATCTTCTTGAAACATAAGATTCTGAGGGGGTTTCAGCGTAAATGATGAGGAAATCTTGGCACTTCAACAAAATGGGTCTCTTATTTAAGATGGAGATGAGAAGGAGTTTCTTTTCTAGATGGTTGTTAAATAATCCTTGGAATTTACTACACAAGAGAGCAGTGCTGGACCACTAGACATTCAAAGCTGAGCCAAACAGATTTTTGATCTAAAAGGTAGTCAGAGGTTATAGAGGCAAGCAAAGAAGTGGAGTTAAAGTCAGAATCAAATCAACCATGATGTTATTAAGTGGTAGAGCAGGCTTGAGGAACCAAATGCCTACTCTTATTCCTTATGTTCTTATGATCCTGTTCTCAACTAATATCAATCCATTCACATTTAAGCTCGTGTTGACTCGAAAGTTATCTGAAGCAGAATTTCTGTTTGATATTCCACTACTGTAAGTACTTGGAGACCAAGTGTAGTTCCTGTAATGCTGAGATGTGTTTTCACTGCACAGATTTGAGACTGATGCCAAGATCTTTCTGGTATGTAGTAGGTATTTTCGAAATAAACTTGGTGGCCATTTTGGTCATCACAGTGTCGATTTCCATTGGGAATTTATTTAGTTGGTGATTTGCTGTCTTGGAGGAAATAAATGGATTCTGCAAAAGCTCTTTGGTAATTTATTAAAATATTTAAGTGTCCAACTCAATTAATATCTGATTTCTCTATGTTCAAATGTGACTCATGTCATAGAAGGTGACATTTAATCCCAACTGTTACTTTCATACAAATTCTAAATGAATATCTGAGTTTAACAAGTATGAACTAGCGAAAACACTTATGACAGTGTCTAAATGACTTCAGTTGCTGAACAAGCACATTTTGAAGACAAACATATAGTCAGCATTGATTTGCCTGACTGGGTACTGTTTTATTTCTTGCTTGTAAGCAAGGTAAAACCAAATGGTTTTATGAAATGAAATGCAAATGTGGTTCGTTGCTCTTTCTTTGAATATTTTTCAGTGCAGTCACTTTCTTTTATTTGTGACTAGTTTGAAAAAGATACAATTCAATTTTTATGGGGCAAATTTTGTATTGGTTGAGCTATTCATCTTTGAGTGCCTTTTTAAAGCACAGTGCAATGTCACATTTTGAATGCAAATGACTTATTCATTTAGCTGAATATAAATTTGGGCAATGGAAATACTAATTGCCTGTCTGCATACACAATAATCAAAACATTCACCCTGAAACAACTCTTTCTATTCCACAAACTTTTTTCTGGCTGAAGGCTGAAATTACGTTTCTCATTTTATGTTTTATAAGATGCTGAAACATTAAGACATAAAGTTTATATCTGGAAACACCCCAGTTGTTTATTGTTCAATTTAAGTGATATTGAACTTTTTAGATCAATCAAGTGGCAGTTAATACAAAACAGTTTATTTTTGTTGAGTTTTACTTTTAAAAAATTGAATGTTACTATTGATTGTTACACTCAAAAGGTTATTCACTGGATAAATAGTCTGCTGCAAGAAAATGCATTACCTGGTCTGTGGTAATGTTGAGGTGATCGAGGCATTGTGGGAGACATCCCCTGTCGACTGTACGCGGGAGAGTCAATGTATCCAGGACTGGAAGATCTCCTCTGTCTTAAATCAATCCCATCATAAAAGTCCTACCATAAGATAGCAGGAACATTTTTAGCATGATTTAGAGTTTCGGTACCAAGTTAGCAGTTAAGCACTCACTTCTACTAACAATAAACACAATAACTAAGGAAATGGACGTTGGATTGTCCAAAGAATGTTGTGAATTGATTTTAGTGGCATGATTACCGTTTGATCTGTAAAATCTATCAAGGTTTAAAGGATAAAAATACAATGATCTATACATTAGCAACATTTTCACTGTAGGTCAGAATACTGCTGATAACCTATGTTTAACTGTAGCGGTATCTGAACTGAATAGATTGATGTATAACACACTGGAACATTTATAACTTTACCAAACTGATTTATAAGACATGTTCAGATTTTAAACAGGACAGAAATATAATGCAATCGTTTAGGAGTCTCACATCCTACTCTGATGTTTAAAGTAACATTGTTTGCACAAAGATGTCTTGCAGCATTGCCTTATTATAGCAGATTTAATATTGCAACTTTATTGTCACAATAAAAGTTTGCTAATTTCAGGAGATATGTCAACATAATTTCTGTGGATGTCACAATTTAAAGGTTTGATTGTATCTTAATATTATATTTGAACTTTGTAATTTACACAGTAGTACAGTCCCTCTGGAACTGAAACTGTCTGTAGTTTTAATTAGATTCAGTGCTTAGATGAGATTGTCCATCTGAGACTCATGAATTTATTGTCAGCAGCCTAAAGGTGTTACCAAGCAAAGGTGAAACCTTTTCACAGGAAAAAGGAGAAAACTGAAAGCACGTTTAACTTTCCTACACCTTTCAACATTTAACATTAGCAGTGACACTGGTCATGATGACCTATTCATTGACTCAGCCAAGAAATTCACACTGCAGTAAAGGAAAAAAAATGGTGGATAATTTGCTTTAGAGAGGAAACAAATACATGAACTCATAGACTACATAATATTGCCACAATAGGAGGTACATGCATTGTACTGAATGTACTATGGTAAAAGATTATCTACCTTGGCTTTTCACAAATATTAGATTAGATCAGAGATCTAACAGATTGGTAAAGAGAAAATATCCTAGTTGTTAGGTGGCATACCTAGAATTCATACATGATTTGAAAAAAATAAACACTTATTTCAGGTACAGATTATACAATATTGATTGTTTTGCTACTCTGGATTTTTGCAAATTAAAAGGCAAACCTAAATAGGTATAGAAAATAACAATTATTGTAAACTTGTTCTGATTATAAGATAAGAGGAATAAAAGGATGATTAGGGTAGGAATCGAGCCAAAGACAGAAGTGGGAAGTTGAGTGTGGACCCTGCAGAGATTGGAGAGGTGCTAAATGAACATTTCTCATCGGTGATCACTCAGGAAAAGGACAATATTGTAGAGGAGAAGAATGAGATACGAGATATTAGACTAGAAAGGATTGAGATTAGTTACGCACAGGTGTTATCAATTCTAGAAGGAGTGAAAGTAGACAAGTCCCCTAGGCCGGATGGGATTTATCCGAGGACTCTCTGGGAAGTTAGGGAGGAGATAGCAGAGCCTATGGCTTTGATATTTGAGTCGTCATTATCTATGGGTTTAGTACCTGAGGATTGGAGGATTGTGCCCTTGTTCAAGGAGGGCAGCAGAGATGACCCAGGTAATTATAGACCAGTGAGCCTTACTTCTGTTGTAGGAGGGGTTTTGGGAAGGATTATGAGATAAGATTTATAATCATCTAGCAAGCAACAATTTGATTTCAGATAGTCAACATGGTTTCGTTAAGGGCAGGTCGTGTTTCACAAACCTCATTGAGTTTTTCGAGAAGGTGACCAAACATGTAGATGAGGGTAGGGCAGCTGATGTGGTATACTTGGACTTCAGTAAAGCCTTTGATAAGGTTCCACATGGTAGGCTTATGGAGAAAATGCAGAGGCATAGAATTGAGGGTGGATTAGAAACTGGCTTTCTGGAAGAAGGCAGCGAGTGGTGGTTGAAGGAAAATATTCAGTCTGGAGTCCAGTTACTAGTGGTGTTCCACAAGGATCTGTTTTGGGACATCTTCTGTTTGTCATTTTTATAAGTGACAAAGACGCAGGCTTAGGTGGATGGACTAGTAAATTTGCAGATGACATGAAAGTCGGTGGAGTAGTGGATAGTTTGGAAGAATGTCATGGGTTGGAGGGGAATTTGGATAAACTGCAGAATTGGGCCGAGAGGTGGCAAATGGAGTTCAATGCAACTAAATGTGAGGTGATGCACTTTGGGAAGAATAACAAGAAGGCAGATACTTGGTCAATGGAAAGATTCTTGGTACTGAAAATGTGTTGCTGGAAAAGCGCAGCAGGTCAGGCAGCATCCAAGGAACAGGAGAATCGACGTTTCGGGCATAAGCTTTTCCAGCAACACATTTTCAGCTCTGATTTCCAGCATCTGCAGTCCTCACTTTCTCCTCAAAGATTCTTGGGGGTGTGGATGTGCATAGGGATCTTGGAGTCCATGTGTATAGATCCCTGAAAGTTGCCACCCAGGTGGATAGTGCTGTTAAGAAGGCATATGGTGTGTTGGGTTTCATTGGTAGAGGGATTGAGTTCTGGAACCGCAACATCATGCTGCAACTATACAGAACGCTGGTACGGCCACACTTGGAATATTGTGTACATTTCTGGTCACCCCATTACAGAAAGGATGTGGAAGCATTGGAAAAGGTGCAGAGGAGATTTACCAGGATGTTGCCTGGTTTGGAGGGAAGGTCTTATGAGGAAAGGCTGAGAGACTTGGGTCTTTTCTCATTGGAAAGGCGGCGGCTAAGGGGAGATTTGATAGAGACATACAAGATGATCAGAGGATTAGATAGGGTAGATAGAGAAAGACCTTTTCCTAGGATGATGATGTCAGCTTGTATGAGAGTGCATCACTACAAATTGAGGGGTGATAGATTTAAAACTGATGTCAGGGGTAAGTTCTTTACACAGAGTGGTATGGGCGTCAACTCAGCCACATTAGGGAGATTTAAACAATCCTTAGATAAGCTCATGGATGATTTTGGGACAGTGTAGGGGAACGAGCTGAAAATAGTCCACAGATCGGCACAACGCCGAGGGCCAAAAGGCCTGTTCTGTGCTGTATTGTTCTATGTTCTCTGTTCATAATTATGTAAAAATATCAATTAAAATATATTAATGATTTGGAGGGAGAGGATAGTGTGCTGCAGGACAGGGGTGAATAAATATTTGTAGGATTCATTAATTCATTTTGTTGAAACTATCACAATTTATAACAAAAAAACCTCACAATTCCTCAGCAATGTCTCTCTAAAGGTGATGTCCCTAGGCTACAAACCACTGCAGGCATCCACTGCACTAGTTGTTTTGCTATATAAAGCCTTTGTGATTCCAGACTAAAAGCTCATCATCATTGGCAACACCTGGCATTGAAAAGCTGCCAGGTGTTGGGAAGATTTCTGAATTACTGAGCTAATTCTCTACCAGAAATACTTAACCCGAAGCACACTGCACTTTGTGAACAAAAGCGTAATTGCCAATTTATCCAATTCAGTTATTTAGTGAACCTTGTTTGAATCCAAAACAATTTGAGTGCTTCAGCTGAAAATCTTTTTCTATTAAGAAAAATGTTGCCTTTAGTTGCTTCTGCTTTAAAGATAGTGTTGTTTAATTCAGCTTTGATAATACGTGTTCTTTATGTATTAAATTGTATTATTGTGGGCGGCACAGTGGCCCAGTGGTTAGCACTGCTGCCTCACAGCGCCAGAGACCCGGGTTCAATTCCCGACTCAGGCGACTGACTGTGTGGAGTTTGCACATTCTCCCCGTGTGTTAAAGGGGTAAATGTAGGGGTATGGGTGGGTTGCGCTTCGGCGGGTCTGTGTGGACTTGTTGGGCCGAAGGGCCTGTTTCCACACTGTAAGTAATCTAATCTAATCTAAATATAATTAGCGTTTTTTGAAAATGAAGAGATCTGATACACATTGGTGTAATTGAGCATTAATGAAAGCTCTCTCGATGGAAACCTTTGACTTGATGTAGACATTACACCCATGTACGAACGGCAAGGTAAGAGTTCCCAAGTACCAACTTCTGCTGCACTGGGTAAGCAGAATCCTAATTGAACCAAACCCATTACTTGCAATCAGATTTAAATCTCAAAGTACATTCTGAACACATGCAAGTTTTAACATCTTAGGTTTATAATTAAGTGTTTTGAGGTAGATTGCAAAAAGATCAAATAATGATTCAAATTGAAGTACAGAAAACAATTCTGCTGAATAGCAAAACATTTGTATGTTAATATTTTGATAGAATGCAGATTTTTGGGGGCTGTTTAAGGGAAAGGAGTGAAGTTTGTTCTGAGCAAGGACTACTACCACACACAAGTATCAATGGCTTTATACTAAAGAAACTGTAATACTACAATAAACAAAATGATCAGAATTACCTGTGAGTATGGTGACAGCATCCCGAGCGACTATAACAAGTGAATAACAAGTGATGACATTTAGTACAAACATGTTAAAAATGTTTCACACATTATTGTAGTCAAGGACAAACTGTACAGTATAACAAATTGTAAAATGAATGGTTAGAGGTTTCCCTCCATTGCAACAGTCAACAGAAAAATTTCGGTGCATTTTGTTTCCACAATTTATCAATGAATCATGCATTCACACATTAACATTCAAAGTAATTAAATGTGCCAAATTTCATATACAGATACTATTTTTAACTTGCTGTAAATTAGTAGATTGTTCAAGTAACAAAAGCCATTTGTCAGCTTCTTGAAAGTATAGGTAGAATTTAGTCTGTGGAGTGGGTTACAAGGTAGGGGAGGTGCATAGAATTATCTCATTGGTAGGTCAGATTAGACAATACTTTCTGTCTATAGGCCAAATGAGGACAGCACCACTCAGTCTTTTCCTACTGCTCTGGGCTTTTGACCTCTGGTGGGCACATTTTCTGCGTTTTTAGAAAACTGTCCAATAATAGCCAACCCTTTTCTGGGTTAAGGGGAGGCCCTCTTGATTGAGTACCCTGTGGCTCCCGGAGGGTCGCATGGTGGTAAAGGCCACCCTATAGGAGCAGTCCCTCCTACTCTCACCATTGACAACCACTGAAATGATCATTTTATTCCCCACAAAAAATGTGTCAACTTGTACATCTTCTAAAACCCCTATTTTCTGAGGCACTTTCAATGTTATGCAAGTCATTAAGTGCAATTAATAGGTAGACATCATGAAAACAGTTTAGTGAATAGCTGTTAAGTGACATTTATATGCCTTGCAAATTCTATAAAACAAGATCAAATTAGAAATATAATTTCAAATTAAAATGTATGCATAGAGTATCATTTAATACTCCATCAGTTTAAAAAATTGCTGCCGACATGCAAATTGACAAATCTTTTTCTTCCAGATTCCAAGATGTTGCACATATAAAAACATTCTTTAAATACAGGTTCTAAAGAATACAATGTGTTGGCAGAATGAGAGAAATTAGTCTTACTACTGTCACTTCCCACTGTTAGCATTTCAAAACAAACATTATGGAACACCATGGAAACAAATCTTCTACCCAATGTTGTTTCATGTTTGTATGAAATAAATGTTGGGTAGAATAAACAATCCATGGAATAAAAATCATGCTCAGTTACACAGTACCTCCCCAAAACTATGTCTCTCAAGTCTGTCTTCTGATGCGGATCTGAAATATGGCTCGTAGGAAACCAGATCAGGACGCTGAATATCATAGATAGTTTTAACTTTGGGAAGAGCAGCCAGATCCCTATAGTCAAGTATTTCATTATCCACTTTTGCCTGAGATATAGATAGTTGGAAGAGGAGAATAGAGGAAATCAGAAGAAAATGTTAGACACAGAAATTCATGATAGAAGAAAACAGTTGTCATTAGCTTCTGATTTTAAAGACAATAGTTCCTTAAACAGTAATGTTCAGACATAGTTAAGCCTATGCATAAATAGCATAGTTTCTGCAATTACAGAATAGCAAGATCAGAGAAATGTTGTAGTGAAAGTGTGCTGTAGGACAGTACTGTTTTAAATTGAAAAAATCAATGTACCAAGTAATAATTCCTTTTAAAGAACAGACATTTAAAACTAATGGTATCGTTTCCATTCGGAGGGAAATTCATTCAACAAGTGACTTCAATAGCAAATAAATTTCAGAAATTGATCCAAAACATCATTAAGTCCCACATAATGAAAATTAAATTTGACTTTTTCAACCTCTATGTATAATGGCGCTCTTCACACACATTATAAAGAATAGAGTTAAAAATCACAACACCAGGTCATAGACCAACAGGTTTATTTGGAAGCACTAGCTTTCATTTAAACCTGTTGGACTATAATCTGGTGTTGTAATTTTTAACTTTGTACACCCCATTCCAACACCGGCACCTCCAAATTATAAAGAACAGAGTTTTTACCTCGATCTGTCTACAGCTCCTTTCAATGGTGACATTAAAAGAGGAGACCTACAACTTCTGATTTCAGCTTAGTAAGGAAGCATATAGCTACAGGCCACAGTCTCAGTTTTGAGGGCTATCACCCACCCTTGGAGTACAGCAGTGGATAAAATAATTTTGGAAACAATTCAATGAGTGCAAAGTGTGCTGGTGAGATTACTTATAGATGATTTTGAATGCAGCAGGCTCAGTGCTTAGGAGACAGTGAAGTCTGCAGATCAGAGTTGACTGTGTTGCTGGAAAAGTACAACAGGTCAGGCAGCATCTGAGGAGCAGGAAAATCAACATTTTGGGTCGGGGGTGGAGAGACAAATGGGAAGGGGGTGGGGCTGGGGAAAAGGTAGCTAAGAGTGCAATAGGTGGATGGAGGTGGGGGTAAAGGTAATAGGTTGGAGAGGAGGGCAGAGCAGATAGGTGGGAAGGAAGATTGACAGGTGGGACAGGTCATGAGGGCGGTGCTGAACTGGAAGGTTGGAACTGTGGTAGGTTGGGGAGAGGGGAAAATGAGGAAACTCGTTAAGTCCTCTTTGAGGTCCTGGGGTTGAAGGGTCCCGAGGTGTAAGATAAGGCGTTCTTCCTCCAGGCGTCTGGTGGTGAGGGAGTGGCGATGGAGAAGGCCCAGGACCTGCATGTCCTTGGCAGAGTGGGAGGGGGTGTTGAAATGTTCGGTCACGGGGTGGTGGGGTTGATTGGTGTGGGTGTCCCAGAGATGTTCCCTAAAGCGCTTTGCGAGGTGTCCAATCTCCCCAATCTAGAGGAGACCGCATCGGGAGCAATGGATACAATAAATGATGTGTGGAATACAGGGTCAGTGCGTACTCCACTTGGCACTGGCAAATGTCTGAATGGATCCTAAATAGGCCTCCAAATTCACCTATGCATCGTTTTGGTTAGTTCTTACCAACTTCTGCAAAATCATCCATGGTTACGTGTGTTTAAAGCATCTTTTGGATGTGAGATATGGCCAAGTAAAATTGATGGTATTTCCTTTGAAATAAAAGCAGGATGAAATGAGCCCCAATGTATTTTCCCCTTGGCGTTGAAATGGTAAATATGCTTGTATATTAGCAGCAAGTTAATTGTCAAATTAACATCCTTAATGAGGGTGAATTAATATCCCAATGATATCCCAAGTAATATTTGTTCTGACTCCTCAGGACCCATTTCTTAATACCTATGGTAATGATTAGCTATAGCAAAGTTTCAAAGCACCAGTGGGTAGGTAAGGTCACCTTGTTGATAAGTGTAACTGGCACATATTGATGTTCACAATGCTATTTACAATCGCACTAGATGTGAAAATTATGCAATATAGTATCAGTTTATAATTCAGTGATCTTGTTGTGACTTTCCAAATGCTTCATCAATTCCTGAGTGAAATCTACATTTTAAGTCATTTTGCCTTTGGGGGTATTTTTTCAGGACACATCTTACGAGTATAATTTTGCCTGTAGCCTGTTCTACAACTGTCACATTCTATGAATAAATCTCACAGGCTTTCACAAGTATTCAGGGCTGTTTCATCTAGAATGTGCAGGATTAGGCGAGCAGAGGTCATTCCCAGAATAGGGTGGGCAGTCAATGTCCTCCTCAAGTAGTTTGAAAGTAATTTATGGATCTCATATCTGCAACATCTCCTAGCAACCAATTTTGGAAATTAGACATTGAGTTTATTTTTAAAATTTTATTCTGCCACAGGCACGTTTGTGACAGCTTGAATTGATTATCTTTCTAAAAGCTTCTCGATCTGCTGGAACGATTCGGAGCTATTATTAACATGGTGAGCTTGTCCAGAGAGAGGCTAGAAAATATAGTGACAGCAATTAAAAAGGTAAGACAGAAGGAACGTTACTTCTGTTTTATTAACAGCAGTAATACCAGGTGGAAGAGAAGTTCTGTTCAAAATGAATATGGTTGCAGACTAACCATAGAATCTGAATTTTTTTTAAAATTTAGTTTTAAATTGGGCATAATTTGAATTTTCTAAGTAGTCAACTTGCCCAATGGTTTTTGGGTAGTAAAGCTTTCATTAATATATGCTTGGGATTGAAATTCCCTCTTGGGTCTGGAGCTCAGAGCTGGGATAATTCTGAGAGGTGGAATTGCAGGTAGATATGAGAGTTTTGCCAACTACCTCCAGAATGAGTTCAGAAGCTGTCTGGTAGAGAACTAGCCTGGGTGAAAAGATTATGGACATACTCAAGTATTGTGTGTCAGCTATCACTGTGACGCTAGATTGCAAAATCATTAATCCTATGATGATAATTTAAGGCTCATGTCAACAGACAGAATAAAATGGCAAAACTTCTTTTAACACGATAGGCAAGTGTTTAAGATGTTTAAAATGCTTTGACACCTCAACAATTCCCTTTGACAGCTTCAACAAAAAAAAACTTCGTATATTCGTGCTCATCTTAGCAATCTCAAAGGGCACCTGATTTCTCCTACAGATGTCTTATAACTATATCCAAAGGCTAATGTACCTTTCCAAAGGGCAAATCTACCATTCTAAAGAACTCCAGTAAATTTTGACTTTCTCCTACATGATCTAAAGTGTGCAAGTTATATTTTGTTCATTTCACTCGTGAAAATCAAATTGGATTTAAGACAGCTTAGGTTTTATATGTGCTGCTTTCTCCCACAGCTATGATGTGGAAAGTGTGGTTCCCTTTGCAAATGTTCCCTTATCCTCCCTCTCTTACATAGGGGGCAGGCCTTCCAGATTGGATTTCTGGTGCCAGTGTTGCTTAGACATACAGTCTTTTCATCTATGCAAAAATTCAGACCTTGGTATCTGTGTAGTACATTCAGTTACATATAAACAGAGAACAGGATGTTCCATTTTCCAGGCAGGCAAGGAACTGCTATCAATGGACGACAAGAACTTCTACCTTGTTTTAGTGAGCTTGCTTGGAAAAGGAAAGATCAATTCTGAGGAAGTGTATTGGTACTAAGAATATGTTGGTACTTCTGTTGGATTTTGACCAGTTTTGTTCTTGGTTTGACTCCTTGCCAGACTGCTGAAGGTACTTACACATATGACCCGGTTTGGTGATCCTGAAATGCTAGATCCAGGAGGAGAGATGGAAGTTTCAGAGGTACGCCTGTGCTGTAAAAAGAAGTGAGAATGTGATTATGATTCACCTTGATGTATATTCCTGCATCTAAAAGAAGATTCCACACACTGCCATGGGTTAAAATCTTACAGCCTTACAATGGATTCTCAATCAACCTATTATTTGAATAATTCTCATAGTCAACAATATATAGGAGTATGTGCCAAAGCTACATAGAATTAGCTGCACGTTGTGAGAACAAATTGATCACTACAAAAGATCTAACTGTTTATACATCCCCGCAGGTTTATCCAATGTGCTGCATACGGTCATCATTCATCATCATTATTAGAATTTTAAAATTATGTACATTTATTATATATTTTCCCAGTTGCCCATTGTTACTATTTCCCTCCCTGCAGTCTCTTGTTCTTGCTTCTGAACTGATCTTTTTTGGCTTTGTCATTCTTCTTCTACTTCATTTCCTTTTAGTTTAACTAAAGCCTCTTTTAACTTGACAAGCATTCATTTTGTAAATTTTTTGATGTAAGCCAATTAACGCATAAGCTTGGTGCAAATGAAGTGCTGCTGTCCTGCAAGTGAAGATGTGTAACACGATTGAATAATCATGTCTCCCAAATGTCTGGAAGGAAGAAATTCACATTACGCTGTAAAAATAACTTCAGCTGTAGGCACGTTTTATTTTGTTGTGATTTGGAGATGCTGGTGTTGGACTGGGGTGTACAAAGTTAAAAATCACAACACCAGGTTATAGTCCAACAGGTTTACTTGGAAGCACTAGCTTTCGGAGCGACGCTCCAGCGCTCCAAAAGCTAGTGCTTCCAATTAAACCTGTTGGACTATAACCTGGTGTTGGGTTATTTTTTAACTTTGTATTTTGTTGGTTTTTGTAAAAATTGGGGAGGGATTATTCTGGAAGGGGGTTGATCAGTTCAGTTGTTTGCAATATACCATGATGCTAATGACACAGGTTCAACTCCCATATCAGCTGAGATTTCTATGAAGGTCCAACCCTCTCACCTTCATCCCTGACCCAAGGGTGGTGGTCTCGGGTTGAACTCACCACCAGTGATCCCTCTCTCTCTCTCTCTCTCTCTCTCTTTCTGTCTCTCTGGAGAGCAGTCTTTAGTCTTCTCAGACTATGGTTCCTTCACTTATTCTGGCTCTACCCTCTGTGCATTCATCAGAATTTTCAGTCCACTCCACTGAGGAACGGGTATAGAATACACTAACCCAAAACATATAATGCAGGAATTCTTGCATTTGGATTTTAACCAATGCTGGATTCTGGAGATCACTTGAGCAAATTTCCCTGGGTTTTCCAATTGCTATCAAATTTTCTAAAAAGCTGACCAATTACTTTCCCTAAAACCTATCAACTGGATATCAACGTGCTCAAGTAAAAGTGAATGCCCAAGATGATTCATGATGACATGGTAACCTCCATGTGTATCAAACACTATGAATAGGGGTTATGTAGCAAAATCAGGAATGCAACTAATGAGCAATTATCTGCTCCTCTACAACTTATTTCTGCCCCTGAAAGGCTTCAGAGGGACATTTTGGGATTGTTGTTTTAACAATGAAGTTTGTTTCTCAAAGTGAGGTTTACTTCTATTTAACAGTAAATTTTGGGAACAAAAAACTTTGCAGGAGCAGTAACAAGATTTATTTTTCCCTGAAACCTGTTAATCTGGTGGCAAATCTAGAAAATATGTAAATGAGTGTCAACTCTAGCAGGTATCAAGCCCTTTTGCATTTCAATTATGTTGACATATAGGAGTGTGAATAATTCCCTCATGATTGATGGTTAGGCTACTCTCTTCTGAAATAACTGCTACCTCAATCTGCCTGTCATACTTTCAGCTGTCCATTAGTAATACCATAAAGAATTTATAGGACAAGGCATACCAGGGTTGGACACAAAGCTAGTGTAAACTGTAAATACATATTTATAGCACATAAACATGTTAGAGCCCAAAACTTTGCTGGTGCCTTCTTTCATCGGTGTGGTACTGGAAAAGCACAGCTGGTCAGACAGCATGTGAGGGGCAGGAGAGTTGACATTTGAAGCATAAGCTAGTGAAGAGCTTATGCTTGAAACGTTGGCTCTCCTGCTCCTTGGATGCTGACTGGCTGGATGTGCTTTTCCAGCACTACACTTCTTGACTCTGATCTCCAGTCCTCACTTTCTCTTTCTTCTACAGTTTTTAGACCCAAACAGAAATTGCTGGAAAAACACCTTTTAATAACAAACGTCAGCTCTATTAGAGTGGAAACAGGCCCTTCGGCCCAACAAGTCCACACCGACCTGCTGAAGCGCAACCCACTCATACCCCTACATTTACCCCTTACCTAACTCCACGGGCAATTTAGCATGGCCAATTCACCTAACCTGCACATCTTTGGACTGTGGGAGGAAACCGGAGCACCCGGAGGAAACCCACGCAGACACGGGGAGAACGTGCAAACCCCACACAGTTGCCTGAGGCGGGAATTGAACCCGGGTCTCCAGCGCTGTGAGGCAGCAGTGCTAACCACTGTGCCGCCTCCTGGTTGCAGCAGCCTCACCTTATCTTGTCCCACTTTCCATAAAATGCTTAAAATCTGTCTACTTTCATCTCTATAATACCACTCATCTCAATCACTGTCACAACTGATCAGCTGCTGAAACTCTTATCTATGAGTTTGTCACTTCTTCAGGGTCACTGGAACCAAAATGTTAATTCTGCTTTCTCTCCACAGATACTGCCAGGCTTGCTGAGTTTTTCCAGCAATGTGTTTTTGTTTGATTTCCAACATCTGCAGTTCTTTCAGATTTTTGTTTAGTTTTTAGACCATTGTGATCTGCACATGCTCAGTAGGCAATATTAGATTATTGGTACAGTTCACTCTTTACACTACAATATTATTCTCAGGAGAATTAAAACAAGATGATCAAATTTTCCTTGGGCAGGAGGTTGAAATGGAAAACAATTTTTGTTTTTTTTTTAAAAGCACAGTTGCATTCAGTTAATTTAGGACCTTATAGTAAAGCACTTTAATTGTTGAAACTGAGTTAGCATGTTATACTCCTGGGGCAGCACAGTGGCTCAGTGGTTAGCACTGCTGCCTCTCAGTACCAGGGACCCAGTTTCAATTCCCGCCTCAGGCAACTGTCTATATGGAGTTTGCACATTCTCCACGTGTTTGCATGGGTTTCCTCCGGGTGCTCCGGTTTCTTCCCACATTCCAAAAGATGTGCAGGCCAGGTGAATTGGCCATGCTAAATTGCCCATAGTATCAGGGGTAAATGCTGGGGATGAGTCTGGATGGATTACTCTTCAGAGGATCAGTGCAGACTTGTTGGGCCGAAGGGCCTGTTTCCACACTGTAAAGAATCTAACCTAATCAAATGATCAGTGACAGTATGGATTGAACAAGAAATGTTTCTGTCATGTGACCAAATGAAAGAGCTATTATGAGTTAATTTAAGTTAATTTTCAACACCTTTTGTGCACATATCAAACCAACCTAGGAAATACGTGCTAATAATATTCAGTTGAGTATTCATTTTACAGGTAGTTTTTTTATGGTTATGTTATACACACCCGAAGCTTCTTTTCCATTCTAGCAGACTGCTTACAAAGTGGATGCCACACTTCACAGCCTAAAATAGACAGAAGAAAAAAAATATCATTTCAAATGTATGGGACTATTGAAATGAGAAATTCGTCTTTGTCACCAAGTGTTGTCATAGCAATTCAACATTAAACAAATGGTGTGTATCTGCCAGTTGAAGAACACAGGTAAATATGAGAAACACCCTTTTTTTTTGGAGAGCAAGAGTTGTTCAGACTTGCATCAACATTTTTCCACTGAAATATAATTTAGTGCAGTTTTAGAAACCGATTGCAGGACACAAGTCATGTTAAAACATATCCAGAAATTGCAAATATTTTCTACACATTCAGATAATGTGATCAGTTGGAACTTGGAAGATACTTTATTTGACAAAAACAAAACCGTATGGCAATGTATATTGAGAGTTCAAGATTGGAGCCTCACCAGGAGAGTGCTCTAATAATCAAGACCAGAAGTGACAAACTCATGGCTGAAAGTTTCAGCATCTGAGTTGTGGCAAGGCTTGGAATGAGTGATGTTAGAGATAAAAGTAGGCAGATTTATTAATGGAGTGCCACTGGGCATTTTACAGAAAGCGTGACAAGATATGGAGAGGCTGCCTGCATCCAGGAGGTGAGAGCTGACATTTGCAATTAAACAGTTCATTTCATGTTGCAATGAGTGAGCCCCTGCCACACGGGGAGGCCACTGGATCAATGGGCACAGTCTCTGCTACAAACAACAGGCACAAGGCATCATCAGCCAAACTAGGAGTTATGGGCAAGGAGGGTAGCAATCATGACCCCAAGAAGCTTTCCAGAAGACTGCATTCTCACACCCCAGGACTTTTGTTTTAACTTAACTTTTTGGAGGCTCCACATCTCCTGCATTCCTCAGCACTGCTGACGCTTCCAAACCGCTGGAAGTGTGATTGGACTGGTAACAGCAGGAGCCCATCCACCAATTTAATTGGATGGTGGACCACAGCTGAGTAATGAGGCTGCGACCTGGAGTAAAGTTTCTGAGCAAGCCCTTTGGCCAGCAAATGCAGGCTTGTGATTAACCTTTTAGTATAATTAGAGGGTCCTGATACCCCTCATGAAAATTCAATTAGTAGTTTAGTTTTTCTCAATTGAGAAAACATTTTCAGATTTACTACTGAAAAAAAATAGTAATATGCTCAGCAGAAGAGAATGGAGACAACACTGATTGAAACTCTTATCTGCCCATGATACTGTTAAGAGACAGAGACAGACAACTGAACCAAATCAGCTTTTCTACCTCTGTATTCACAACAGGAAAATTAAAACCTTTAAAGACTCAAAATTGACCCCAATAGTTCCAAACTAGAATTTTAAATAACCAATTCCACACTGCGAATAATCAATTCTCAACACTGGTTTATATCTTCGACAAAAGATTTAGCAATTTATTAACAGTACAGTATCCATAGCAGAGTAAAAATTAAATGACAAAGTAATCGAATTGGTTCACGCTATAAACAAAAAAAACCCTTTGTTTTCAGCTGTTTTCATCCTAAACATGGACAAACAAACTAAATGCTGCTAAGGGATAAATAAAATAACATAACTAGCCAGATTACTTCAGAAGTTTTCACAATGCATTGTTCCAGAGACATAAATGATGGTTTCTCAGTTGATTTTCTGAGCATGTCGATCACGGTCATCTTTATAGTTCACTCAGATAAAGGCAGTGATACTTAAAACTTTGTTTTCTATTCTCTGAGCTTCCAAGAGCTGTTGCTAGGAGGTTAGGCAGGGAGCTTTCAAACCTTCATGCTGTCCCATCAATAGCCAGATTCCTTTTTCACAAAGAACAGGCCAAAGCCCAATTCAACTTCTGGGCACTTTCTGACAGATGGATTATCTCCTCCAAGAAATCTTAGTTACCATTCAACTGCTTGAGTCTTTTCTAGACTTGCTGGAACCAATTCTCAGTTATTAACCTGGTTAGTAGCCATCTTCTACTATCTGTTTAAATGTAATGCTCTTCCTGATTGATAAAGCATCTGTAGAAGCATTTGATCAGTAACCAAGCTGCAATTAACTTCCAGGCTACACCTCATGAATAAACAAAAGGTTTTTGGCCTGTGTTTCTTTTAACCCAAACTGCTACCCACAGTCCAAATGTCATCTTTAGCTCACAGTTCCAAACCAACATTGATAAAAGATTAAAAATGGAAATTATGAAAAAGTCATAGAAGTTCTAACAATATTTATATTTTGATTACCACTAGCTTTTCTATTTTGGCATTGTATGCTTATTTATTTAGCTTCTTTCCAGCCATCTTCAGGTTCTTCAACAGTGCATAAATGTTAACGTCAGGAGCTGGTCTGGTCACAACTCCTTAATATAAGTAGTTAGACAGTGAATTTATCCTGAGTGTTGAAGCTGGGCTGGCTGGCTGCCTGCCTGCTGTGAGGGTCTCCTCACTTTTGAAACTCGGTCTCACTTGCAGCTGGAATCTGGCCTCATCGAGCCAGCCTGTCATTTATCAAACTGCCACAATAATCAGGCAGCCCTGTCACCCTCTGGGTGAGGGCGAAGTACCTTCCAAGGGCGAAAAGCACAGTAATTTAGAGAGTGGGGAATCAGAGTGTCAGTGAAAAACACTGGGATGATGAAGCACTGCCATTCCTTCCATCCTTCCAAAAATCAAGTGAAGTTTGACGGTGGGATCCTTAGGTCAGACAGATATATGCAAACTATATGGTTGCCTAGCACAGTCCAAAAATTGAAATCAATTTTGGAAGAACAGCACAGCAGAAGGATAAGTTTTTTAACTCCCATCTCAGGATCCGTGATTATGTAATCAGTATTTTGGTGGTGATAGAGCAGTAACCCCATTTTCTAATCATAAACACTTAATTTCTGCTTAACATGGGATCTATTCATTAACCCCGATATCATGAGAATTACTTCACACTTAGACTTTTAGACTTTCCTTTCTTTACATTGTAATAGCTACTAATTTCCACTGGACTCTGATTTTATGGATAATTCCATTAGCTCATGCTTGAAATTACAACACTTTCTTAGGAATATTCAGTTGTAGTGACAAAGGATTTGTGGCCTAAACTCTTCATTTTCTGCTACCTCCAGAGGCAGCAATTATTTTGTCATCTTATTTTCATTTGAAGAAAAATGAAAGCAAGGTGTTGTGGACTTGGCCTGTTATCACATCCCAATTAGTCTCACTCCTGTGGTGATAGTGTAGGAGAGTGGAATAAATTGCACAGCTTTTCCGAGGCAGCATAGTCATGATAGATTGAAAACTGCCTCCTATGCTGTGTGAATTTACAACTCCATGAAATGTCTGAAAAATACTCCAATGACTTCACATGTCATGGAATAAAGTAAATTCCTGTAGATATATTTGGAAAAGATATTGCTCTAAGCTTCCTAAGGTATTACACTCAATTATGGATCTATTAGTTGCTTTCAATATTGATTAAGCAGCTAATAACAAAAGCAGAGTGCTTGGTTTTCTCTGGACCTTATGAATGATCACAACTGAACTTAAAGCTTTCTTCTAGCAATACATTTGCAACATCATGGCAATGCATTACTTTACTAGTATAAATGGAGCCACTTAATGTGGTGTTAGATTCTCATTCTAAGGATAATGTGTAATGAGGCAGACTTTATTAGAGAGCTGAAAAAGTGAAGGAATCCCTAGAGGGCAGTAACCATTGTATGTTCAAATTCATCTGCAGTTTGAGAAAGAGAAGCTGGAGTCAGATGTCATGGTACGAGAGTCGAGTAAAGATAACTATAAATATACAAGGGAGGAAATGGCCAGAGTTGATTAGAAGGAAAGATTAGCAGGGGAGTTAGTGGAGCTGCGATGGTAGGCATTTCTAGGGGTAATTCAGGAGGTACAATAGAAATTCATCTCAAGGAAGAAACATATCAAGGGGAAGATGAAGCAACTGAAATAACTGCATAGAGGCCAGTATCCCATTACCAAGTCACCCTTATGTACAGAGGATCAGCCTTTGAGCTGGCTGTCAGGACCCAAACTGGAGACCTATTGAATCTCCTGTTTTTATTTTATTAAAAATTTACAAAACATTAAACAAAGTTTACAAAAAAGTTAACATTTACAGCTGTATACAAGAGATAGCAATTTTACAAGAGAGAAGAGCTGCAAAACCAGGCTCCAAACCATACCATTCAACTAGTTTACAGGAAAAGGAGGACAAACCCCAAATCCCAGTTTAAAGCAGGACAAAGCAGTAACAATAACATTTGTTGCTAGAGACAATCCGGTTATATAAAAACAATGCATACAATACAGACCCAGCAAGCCCACATCCCTCATCTTCCAGCCACTCTAAGGCAGACCACCCCATGCCCCTTCCAGTTCTGTCCACCCCGACATACTTTTCAACCACCTCTAGGACAGCCCACACTGGTGCCCACCTGGGGTGACAGTTCTGAGGACAGCCTACCCACATTCCAGCTCTGCCTGCCCCTACATACCATTGGGCTCTCACCCACCCCAATGTGGGATCTGATCCGCAGACTACCCTGATACCTTATGGCCACCTCTAGGCCAGCCTGTCCTCTTCCCCAGGGAAGACAGCGTGCAGGGTAGTCCACAAGCCTTCTATATCTCAGCCTGCCCCTAAACACCTTCTGGCTCTCGGCTGTTCTGACACCTTCTGACCACCTTTAGGACAGCCTGTCCTGATACCCCTTCTCAGGGCAACAGCACTCAGAACAGCCTACCCACCTTCTGGCTCTTGAGGTGATGCATCAGGGTGGCCTACCCACCCTCTAGCTTTCAGGACAGCCTACCAACCTTCAGGTTCACAGGATGGCCTACCCACCGTCTGGCTCTTGGTGACAGCTTTCAGGATGTCCCATGAGCCTCCCAGACCCAGGGGCACAAGAGTGCAGGTGACAACCCCAACAAACCACATGACAGTCCATCAATTAAGTCCTTTCTGGCACATGGAGTCCATTAACAGTTTTCTTCAATCCATTCCCAGGCACGGAGTCCACTCCAGTGCAAAGGGCATTGTCAGGAATACAGTCCACTCCAAACTGCAGAGTCCGTTGCTAAAAAACAGAGTCCACAACCAAGGGTGGAATCCACTTCCAAAGGCAGCAAACGCACACCCCACAGCACACAGGAGTTCAGTCTCCATGGAATCCTAGCACATCCTTGGAGAGCCAGGGCCACTCACAGGAACAGTACATTTTAACAGTGCAGTTAATGCAGGGGTTTTGGTCCACTCCTGAAGGAAAGGTTTTCTTTCAAATTCCAGGATACAGCAAGTGCTCACCTCCCAGCGTGCACACATTCTTCAGAGGCCCAGTCCCAGGGCTAGGCCTCCCCACAGGAACAGCTCCTCTGGTAAAAATGTATGTCTTCCACAAGGGCTCAGTCCAAACACCAAAAAAGTGAAGACATACAAAAAAAACAAACTAGAGTCCAAGGGCTAAGCCCTACCATAAAATCCACATTTTCTCTTTTCTCCTTTTGAGAAAAAAGGGTAACAGACTAACCAGCCAGTGAAACAACAATCCTCTAATGAGAACTGAGTTACACCTGAAACACATTGTTAAACTCCTGATGCACACAATCACTCCTCACTAAAAGGAATGTCAGTTAACGGAATCCCAAATCCAGAATCTCCCTCCAGAAATAAAAGGGGAGCAGAAACCAACAGTAACACTGACTGTAGTACCAACCAGCATAGAGTCAGTCCCCTAAATTGAGGGGACTCAATCTCCAGTTTATTTTTCTGTTTGTAATATTTTAACAAAATTACAAAACAGTTTAAAAACTTAACATTTACAGCTATATACAACAGCAATTTTACAAGGGAGAGGAGCAAAGCTAAACCTGAAACTGTACCGTTCAACCATTTTACAGGGAGAGGAGGACAAACCTCAAATCCCAGTTCCACTAAAAGACAGCGACAATGACATTTGTACATAAATCCAGTTATATAAACAGTACATACAATACAGACCCAGCAAGCCTCCATCCCTCCTACCTTCTGGCCACTCGAAGGCAGCCCGCCCATACACCTTACGGCTCTCGCTCCACCCCATGCCCCTTCCAGTTCTCGGTCTGCCCTGACACCTTTCGACCACCTCTAGTGCAGCCCGCCCCAGTACCCACCTGGGGTGACAGTGGTCCAGATGGCCTACCCACCTTGCGGCTTTACTAACCACCCTCCGCACCTTTCAACCACCTCTACGGCAGCCCGCCCCGGTACTTGCCAGCGAGACAGTGCTGAGGACGGCTACCTGCCTTCTGGCTCTCCGGCTGCCCCCATGTACCATTGGGCTCTCACCCACCCCGATGCACCTCCGGCCAGTGCGCTATCCTGGCACACCTTTCAGCCACCTCTAGGAGAGCCTGTCCCCTTCCCTGGGACAAGCCTGCCGGATCCCAGCCCACCCCCTACGCACGTTCTGGCGCTCGGCTGCTCTGACACCCTTCGACCTACTCTAGGATAGCCCTTCCTGATTACCCCTTCTCGGGATGACAGCGCTCAGAACGGCCTACCCACCATCTGGCTCTCAGGGCAACTGGCATCAGGGTGGCCTACCCACCCTCCGGCTCTCAGGGCGACAGCTTTCAGGACGATCCATGAGCCTCCCAACTCACAGTAAGGCCTGCCAGACCCAGGGACACAAGATAGTGTAGGTGATAGACCCAGGAAACACCACAATACAGTAGTTAATTACCAAAAAAAGTCCTTTTTGGTACACAGTCCAAATCTATACAGTCTTCAAAATATAGAATCCATTTCCAGGAAGAGTCCACTCTAGTGTACAAAGTGCAATGTCAGAAACAGAGTCCACTCCAAACTGCAGAGTCCATTGTTAAAAGGAGTCCACAACCTAGGGCAGAATCCACTCCTGAAGGCAGCAAATGCACACCCCCACAGGCGTTCAGTCTCCATAGAGTCCTGGCCCAGTCTTGGAAAACCAGGCCCAGTCACAGGAACATAGTACTGGTGCAGTAACTCAGGATTTGGTCCACTCCTGAAGGAAAGGTCTGCTGCCAAACTCCAGGATACAGCAACTGCTTACCTCCCAGCACACACAGGTGCTTAATCTTCAGAGGCCCAGTCCCAGGCCTCCCCACAGGAACAGCTCCTCTGGTAAAATGTATTCATTCCACAAAGGCTCAGTCCAAACACCAAAAACAGTGAAGACACATTAAAAAAAACAAAGGAAACTAGAGTCCAAGGGCTAGGCCCTACCACAAAATTAACATTATCCTTTTCTCAAAAAAGTGAAAAAAAGAGTAACAGGCTGTAACCAGTGAAACAACAATCCCCTTATGAGAAGAGTTTCACCTGAAACACATTGTATGCATCAGGTTAACAATCAGTCCTCACTAAAAGGAATGCCAGTTAACAAACTGGCTAAATAATTCAGCCAGTTCAGAAATCAGGTTTTTTTTCCACCCTCCAAAAAAAAAGAGAAACTGTAATATCAGCCAGCAGAGTCAGTCCCCTAAATTGCAGGGACTCTGAATCTCCTGTTTATTTTTTTTTCCTGATTTTTTTTTTTAAATTTTATTAAACAAATTACAAAAACAGTTTACAACAAAGTTACATTTATAGCTGCATACAAGAGACAGCAATTTTACAAGGGAGAGGAGCAGCAAAGCCAGGCCCCAAACCCTACCATTCAAACAGTTTACAGGGACAGGACGACAAACCTCAAATCCCAGTTTCACATAAAGATATAAAGAGACAACAGCAATGACAGTTGTACATTACACAGTACTGTTACATACAAAAGTGCAGACAATACAGACCCAGCAAGCCCCCATCCCTCCCACCTTCCGACCACTCTAAGGCAGCCCGCCCCTACCCACCTTCCGGTTCTCGGTCCACCCCATGCCCCTTCCAGTTCTCGGTCCGCCCTGACACCTAATCGACCACCTCTAGGACAGCCCGCCCCGGTAACCGCCCGGGGTGACAGCGGTCAGGACAGCCTACCCACCTTCACTAACCACCGTCAGCACCTTCCGACCACCTCTGGGGCAGCCCGCCCTGGTACATGCCCGGGGTGACAGCGCTGAGGACGGCTACCCACCTTCTGGCTCTCGGTCTGCCCCTACATACCATTGGGCTCTCACCCACCCTGTTGCACCTCCGACCAGTGGGCTATCCTGGCACACCTTTCGGCCACCTCTAGGACAGCCCGTCCTCTTCCCTGGGACGACAGCGTGTAGGGTAGCCCACAAGCGTTCCGGATCTCAGCCCGCCCCTACGCGCCTTCTGGCTCTCGGCTGCTCTGACACCTTTCGACCACCTCTAGGACAGCCCATCCCGATTACCCCTTATCGGGACGACAGTGCTCAGAACAGCCTACCCACCCTCCGGCTCTCGGGGTGACAGCTTTCAGGACGACCCATGAGCCTCCCAGCTCACAGCAAGGCCTGCCAGACCCAGGGATACGCAAGACAGTGCAGGTGATAGATCCAGGAAACACCACAATACAGTTAGTTACCCCAAAAAAGAAAAACTCCTTTCTAGTACACAGTCCAAATCTATACAGTCTTCAAGATATGGAATCCATTTCCAGGAAGAGTCCACTCCAGTATACAATGTGCAATGTCAGAATTAGAGGCCGCTCCAAACTGCAGAGTCCGTTGTTAAAAACAACCAAGGGCAGAGTCCACTGCTGGAGGCAGCAAATGCACACCCCACCGCACAGTGTTCAGTTTCAATGGAGTCCTGGTCCAGCCTTGGAGAGCCAGGCCCACTCACAGGAACACAGTACAGATGCAGTTAACTCACAGGGGTTTGGTCCACTTCTGAAGGAAAAGTCTTCTCCCAAACTCCAGGATACAGCAACTGCTCACCTCCCAGTGTACACACGCGCGCGCGCGCGCGCGCACACACACACACACACGTGTTCAATCTTCAGAGGCCCAGTCCCAGGGCTAGGCATCCCCACAGGAACAGCTCCTCTGGTAAAATATATGTCTTCCACAGGGCTCAGTCCAAACACCAATAAAAAGTGAAGACACATACAAAAAACAAAAGAAAACTAGAGTCCAAGGGCTAAGCCCTACCACAAAATTAACATTGTCCTTGTCTCAAAAAAAAGAGTAAAAATAGACAAGAGAGTAACACACAGGCTGTAACCAGCCAGTGAAATAACAACCCCATAATGAGAACTGAGTTACACCTGAAACACATCATGTGCATCAGGAGTTTAACAATCAGTCCTCACTAAAAGGAATGCCAGTTAACAAACTGGCTAAATAATTCAGTCAGTTCAGAAATCGCTTGTAATATTAAAAAAAATTGCGAGAGTTTTTTTTAGATACCTAAAAAGTAAAAGAGGCCAGAGTGGACATTGGACTACTGAAAAATGAGGCTGCAGAAGTAATAATGAGGAACAAGAAATGTGAAGGAACTAAACAGGTACTTTGCATCCGTTTTCACAGTGGAAGGCACCAACGACAGAGTAAGGGGGCAGAGGTGACTTGTAGACATCAATAAGGAGAAGTCGCTGGGAAGCCAGAAAGCCTAAAGGTGGATAAATCACTCAGAATGGATGGACCACACTCCGGAGTTGTGAAGGAGGTAGCTGAGGATGTTGGAGAGGCATTGATGGTGGTCTTTCAGGAATCAGAGAGGATCCCAGTGGACTGGAAAATGGCTAATATAACATCCATGTTTAAGAAAAGAAGGAGCCAGAAGACAGAAAAGTATAGGCTGATAAACCTGACCTCAATTGTTGGCAAGATTTTAGAGTCCAATATTAAAGATGAGATTGTGGAGTAATTGGAAATACTGTACATGGTAAAACAAAGCTAAATCAGCGTAGCTTTGCCAAAGGGAGGTCATGCCTGTCAAACCTGTTACAATTTTTTAAGGAAGCAATGAGTGAGTTAGACCAAGGAGAAGATCTTGGACAGGACGCCGCATTGGACTCTGCTAATTAAGAGCCCATGGTGTTAGGGACAACTGGGGGGGGGGAGGTACAAAGAAATATACAGAAACTGAAAAAGGAGAGCCTATTTTTTATGTTCTTCAGTTTATCAATGACCATATACAGCTAACTATGAAACAGCAAGTTAATTATCTTCTTTGGAGCTTAGAAACAAAAGATATCAAAAGAAGCCCAATAGTATCATCAACTGAATAGTATGAAGCATTACATCACCTTGAAAATGTGATAGTTTTATATAAAGGTCGACGTTATTCTGCAAATACTTTTACAAGTTTCTGAACTTGTTTCTGAGATATTCACCAATTAACTCCATTACATATTGTGGATAAGCAAACTTACAAGACAGCAACTAGATGCTTTGAAAAACTACTACAAGAACAAGTTTAAGAGTAGAATTATTTTTGTGACAGTTTGGTTACTTATATCTACTGCTCCCATTAAGTAGTGCACATATTGGTCAATGAAAGATTCAATGAGACAGCACCTTGAAAATAATTGGTCAGGTATAGCAGTGAAATTTTAAAGATATTGTTTGTGGCTATAAATCATGCTATTTCAGCTCATAGATATTAAAATATTCCACTGAGAAAACATTTAATAAAAATGTATCAGAAACTATTATTTTCCCAATACCATGGATATTTATCACAGAACCTGTACAACTGCATTGTCAATCATACAATTCATTGAAGTGAATGAGAAGTCACAGACAAACTTACAATTGGGCCAATCTCTGTGAAACCTCTCCCCAGATACTAAAGTAATGGAGAGAAAACTCCAAGAAATCAATCTAACATTGCCATGAACATTATTCAGCTCTGTCCAGTTATATACATGTGGGATTTCCATTGCCTTAGCAATGTCTCAGAACAGAACAATTTTTATTTTCTTACTCACTGGAAACTATTCTGATTCACTGGAATCAAAATCAAACATGTTTATTATTTACGATTACTCTCCTATGATCACAGATGGGGTAAATATTTGTGTGCATTACCCAAAGTATTTTATACAACATTTAATCACGTCTTGTTTGGGATTTGTCAGGAACATTTGAATCTCACCTACCTCACCACTCCATCCCCTGCTCAGATTTTGAAAGGATGGACAAGGGATCGTAATTGGGTGGGAATCAAAAATGTAATTTCCTGACAGTGAGTTAAAATTTGATTTTTGTTTTATTTTACTATTTTTCTCATCAACTTGTTCAGAGATATTATTACACACCTCTGAAGTAGGTGGGACTTGAACTCGGGCCTTCTGGTCCAGGGATGGGCACGCTACCATTGCTCCACAAAAAGGCCCTCACTAGGTTAAAGTTTTGATATTAAGTCTTCAAAACCTTTCATGTGTATCAATTTTCCTGAGGCTGACAGGTAACCTTATAAAGGTTTATAAAATCATGAGGAGCATGGATGGGGTAAATAGACAAGATTTTTTTCCATGGGGTGGGGGAGTCCAAAACTAGAAGGCATAAGTTTAAAGTGAGAGGGGAAAGATTTAAAAGGGACCTGAGGGGCAAATTTTTCATGCAGAGTGTGGTGCGTGAATGGAATGAACTGCCAAAGGAAGTGGTGGAGGCTGGTACAACATTTAAAAGGTATCTGGATGGGTATATGAATAAGAAGGGTTTAGAGGGATATGGGCAAAATGCTGCCAAATAGGACTAGATTTATTTAGGATATCTGGTTGTCATGGATGAGTTGGACTAAAGGGTCTGTTTCCGTGTTGTACATCTCTATGACTCTATGCAATCTTGTTAGGCATAAACAGAGAGCATGTGTGTTCACAAACGTGATGATGTAGTTGAGGTATTTGCCTGGTGAGGTAGATTTCTTTCTCCAAGCTCTGGTGAGCACAAACATCTTCAGTAATCTGGCTCCTGTATAACCAAGCATTTCTTTGACCAGTGTAAGGGGTAAAGCCTGACTGGGTCAATCAGATCATGAGAAATCTCAGTTAGATATGTTTAATGTAAAGGGTTTTATGTTGTCTTCATATATTTAATTATTTCTGTGCAATTAAGTTTAAGGATTGGGGATACTTGGATTGTTTTTTAAATTTGAGTCAAAAATTGAGGCGCTGGAAAAAACACAGCAGGTCAGACAGCATCTGAGGAGCAGGAGAGTTGACATTTCAGGCATAGGCTTTTTTAAACTGTCGATGAAAGGACAGTGAAACTTTAATTTTTAACAAGGCATTTCCTGAAAACCTCATGGTTCAGATAAATGCTTTGTTGCTTGAACCCATTTCAGGGAGAACACCTGACTACTTTATGAATTGGTTTTATCGCTTTTCTGTTTGAACAGTATTTTGGAGGTTTGGACCTTGTTTGAATTTTCATTCCAAGGAAGCCAGCTACAAAACAAGCTGCTCAGTTCATGTTCCCTGTTTCTGTAGTGAATTCATTGTGAAACTTGATTGTCCTCTTGAAGAACGATGGAAGGCTTCTTGATACTGTATTTTCTGAGCAAGTCAAGATACCAGGGACAACTGCATATGTTTGATGAAACTTGTCTTCACATGCCAGAATATCAAACCAGCAGTCTTCTGAACTTCTCAGACCTTAACTTTTTGATCTTCAAGAACTATAGGTGGAATCTTTCCAGGCCCTGAACACAACGTAGGCTATGGTGAGAAATTTAGGAAAACTGGATGAGATGTTGAATTATAGAATCTGTACAGTGTGGAAGCAGGCCATTCGGTCCATTAGGTCTTCTGAACAGCATCCCACCCAGACATCCCTTTGCCCTATCCCTGTATTTCCTACAGTTCCCATGGCTAATCCACGTAGCCTGCACATCTTTGGACTGTGGGCAGAAACCAAAGCACCCAAAGGAAACCCACACAGACACGGGGAGAATGTGTGTGAGACCGTTCTTGATGTTGAGATCAAAATATTGCATTTTCCAAAGGTATTCATATGTCAAGATATAATTCTTAAAAGTGAGCTGCGAGAGGCCATTTTGGATGCCTAGCATCAATATCTCAGAGCACAGTCCATGGGCAGCAATCACATGCATTTCACATACATTGATACATACCAGCCATTATTCCCTTTAAACTGTGCTGCCGTACAGATGCTCCAAAGTTCCTTGAGGTTCTATGTACACTGAGCAGTGTGCTGACACAATGACTCCCAGTTTAGGAAGCTGATGCTGTGTCTGGACCTTTGAGGTCCGGATACCGAAAATGATTTTGGAGGGAGTATTGGTGCCAGACTCATCACATCATCATGGCATACATTTGATCACTCACAAAAAGATTCTGCACTTCACTGCTGCATTTGAGCCCACCGGCAAACCTGCTGTAAGGACACTTTATGCATAAGGGCAGGGACACAGCATACAAACTGGGCCGAACAGCATCTCTTGGTACCAACTCATTTGTGCCTCCCTAGATGCTCACAGCATCCCTGCCTTATCTTTTTGGTTTTAGTCCAACAGGTTTATGTGAAAGTACAAGCTTTTGGAGCACTGCTCCTTCGTCAGGTAACTAGTGGGCAGAATCATAGGACACAGAATTTATAGTAAAAAAATCAAAGTGTCATACAACTGATGCGATGTATTGAACAAACCTAGATTGCTGTTAAGTCTTTAATCATTCGAATAAGTTGCTGGTTTCGATTCATTAATATGTATATCCCAGAACTTCTTTCAAATCACATTCCTGAGATAACCTAAGGTTTTATTTAATAAAAAGTGATATCTCAACTCAGGTAATGCATTAAAAGTGTGAGGTTAGAGTCTATATGTGTTCCAACCTTGAGTCAGACTGGTTCTATTTCCAAAGTAGGAATTTATAAAATGTCACATTGATTGACTGCCTACAGATTGTGTACTTTATAACATAATAGAATGTATCTGCAAATAGAAATCTGCAAATGCAAATTCAACCCATGGACTTACATGTGTGTGCGTGTGCGTGTGGCATGTGAGGGAGAGAGAGAGAGAGTGTGTGTTTCTGTGTCTTTGTGTGTGTGAGAGAGAGAGTGCGTGCGCGCGCATGTGAGCACATGCTTGAGAGAGTGTTTGCACGAGTGTGATGGAGGATATGCTTGTGAAAGAGTCTGCATGTGTGTATCTGAGAGAGAGCGTGAGTATGAAAGAGGGTCTGCATGAGTGTGTATGTGTGCTTGTGTGTGAGTGTGCGCGTGAAGTGTATAATGTAGTGGGGTCACCTGTAGTACAATATGAACCCAAATCCCAGTTGAGGCCATCCTCATGGGTACCAAACTTGGCTATCAGACTCTGCTCAGCTACTCTGTGTTGTTGCGTATCCCAAAGTCTGCCTTGGAGGACGGTCACCTGAAGATCCAAGGCCTAATGTCCTTGACCACTGAGGTGTTCTCCAACTGGGAGGGAATATCATCGTCTGGCGATTGTTGCATGGTGTCCATTCATTTATTATGTAGCATCTGCTTGGCCTTGCCAATACACCTTGCCTCATGGCATCCTTGCTTGCTGCATATGAGATAGACAATGTTGACTGAGTCACATGAGCACCTGCCATGTACATGGTGAGTGGTGTCCATACGTGTAATGGTAGCATCCATGTGATCACACTGACATGTCTTGCAGTGGTTACCATGACAGAGTTGTATGGTATTGTGGTCGATATTGTCCTGAAGGCTGGGCAATTTGCTGCAGATGTCACCTTTTTTTAAATAACAACTTAAGTTACCTCAGGAGTGTGACTTGAAAGAAGTTCTGGGAATTACATATTCATGAATCGAAACCTGCAACCCATTCAAAGTGATTAAAGGCTTAACAGCAATCGAAGTTTGTTCAATACCTCACATCAGTTGTATGATACTTTGCTCTTTTATTATAAATTCTGTATCCTATGATTCTGCTCTACTAGCTACCTGATGAAGGAGCAGCCCTCCGAAAGTTTGTACTTCCAAATACACCTGTTGGACTATAACCTGATGTTGTGTGATCTTTAACTTTGTCCACCCCAGTCCAACACTGACACCTCCATATCATGGCATCTCATTCATGATAGGGGCGAGGCCTAATTAGGCCAACCAGTTCATGAGAAGCCTATGTGGTCTTAATTGTTGTTAATTGTAAAACTCATACAGTGTAAGTGATGAAGAATGACTGGGTCAACAACCCTGCTGAAGAGCTGCACCCACACTGGCTGATTGCTGACCAGGGCATGGAAGCAGGATTTATTTTAAAAGATTCAGACAAAGGTGAATTAGGTAGAATGGCATTTTAGGAAATGGCACTTTAAGGGCATGGTTATCAGGGCCGTGGAATGATCATTAGGAATGGAGAAAGGAGATTGGGATGCAGAGAGAAAAAGCAGTGAGAGCGGCAAATGGGACAAAGAAGATTGTGAGCTGCACATTTAGTGGGGAAACACCATGGGGTAACTAGGTGCGCTGGGGTGGGAGAAAGGACTGATTAATTGAATAAGAGGTGAGAGTTAAAGGCTGGCCATTAGCATCTGGGTGGGAGTGTGATTAGTGGGAATAGCAGGAATATCATTGGAGATAATGGAAAAGGTATAAGTCCTGGGGGGATATTGTGAAACAACAGAGGAGATGCCAGAGGAAACGTGAAATCCTGGAGATGAAAGTGATGGAGAGGAAAGGTATTGTCTAGATGGGTAGGATAAAACATGAATAAATTTAATGCAAAATTAACATTGCCGGTTTTCTCCTAGGTCAGCTCATAAAAGGCTTTGCAAAAATAATGTAGTACAAATAAGAGAAACCATGTTGTTTTTTTTGTATGTGTTCTTAGGTACCTCAATCATACCCAATTGAGGGAAATAAATAAATAGCTGAAAAATAATAATTTGCGCTCAGTTATGGGTTTAGCACTTAAGAGAAGCACTTACTGTAGGATAAAGGTGAATAAGCTCAACAAAGCCCTGGCACCAACATCCCAAGCACATCCAACTGATTCATTTAGTTCTGAGAAAAAGGGCAGCTAAGAATCATCAGAGGTGGTGCAGTGGGGAATACTGTTCCATATGCAGTTATGCAGGTGTGTTCACAGCTCAGTCACTCTGAAAACTAAGGACATGGGGATCAAACTGTTAAGCCCAATTTTTGATCCCTGGTCAGGTGCGCAGAGATGGGAGTAATCTGGATCTGTGAACCTGACTTTAATCCAGCCTTCTCACATTCAGTCCAGGTACAGGCTGCAATAGGAGTGCACCCAGGTGACCTGGTAAAGTGGAGTGGACTGAGTGGAAAGTCTGCCTTGAGTTTCCATCATTGTTGACAAAAGTTAAATGAATAAAATATATTATCCTTCAAGTATCTATCTCTTTATACAAATCCCAAAGACCTTTATCCATCCTCCATGGACACGCATATGCAAAATTCACCTTAGTACCTGCTCCTATGTACCAACTTTTCACCCTTCACCTACCCCGCCAACTTCCCTAGAACAAGAGCCCATGCACATGTGAGAACAAATAATGTTCGAAATTTAAAGTTCTATATTGCATAAAATACTCCAGTGAACAATGCACTCTCAGCCATACACACATTTTGAAGGTTTTAACAGTCTTGACACTTCTTGACAGGTTGATACTTCTTGACAGGTCAAGAGAGCAGTCTTGTCTGTACAATAACTGTATTGAGATGTCTTGACAAGTTGGGTACTCCAAGAGGTTTACGTACCTTTTATATACAATGTTCTCCACAGTTAACAATCCCAAAAGGCACATGACCAATTCCTCCTCCATACGCAGAAGGATCCCTGACCCCAGCCCAAAAGAAGCCATAACCCCAAACTTCAAAATATCCTGGAGCATATTTGTTGGGATACTGTGGGTGCTCAAAAGAAATACACTGAGAACATACCTGCGTATATCTTTCCTAATCTCTATACTCTAGGATATAATGATTTCAAATTTAGATAAGAGTGAAGAAAGCTGATCATTTAATAGCCAACTGCCTCTTTGAAATGTTCTCTGGACTGCCCCCAATCCCTCTCCTGTGAAAATGGGAACTGTTCCCTTCAGGGACACAACTTGGGATTTCTGATTCCTCTGTCATTTTGTCACAGCGGTGATGTTCTCTGTGTAGAGAAAAATCTGGATTACAGGGAATAATGAAGGCCATCAAGGGTCAGATTGACCTACTTACCATATGCTTGGAAAAGCATGTAAAGATGAAGGCTTTCAATATTTTGTCAATGGTAGAAAGAGGAAGTGGAAAACTGGTCATGTGATATGAAGTCTGCACCTCATTGGCCATAAGGCAGGCTTTCATCCAACACATGAGCAGCCTAATAAGGGTCCAAAGGGCAATTTGACTATGTCAAGATCTCAAATAGAAAATACATATCTCATTTCCAGGAATCCATTTGTTCAGGGCACGATGGACAAAAGTCTTTCTTGTTGTTGAGAAAGTGTATGAAAAATGGTGGAGGGAATGTTTGGGAATGAAATGCAATCTGTTCTAACATTTAAGAATCTGTTCTCCAGTTTAGGTGAAGTCATGTGATCTCTACTGCGAGGATTGGGGCAGCTATCTTGCAGCCAGTTTCAAAACAGTTATTGTACAGACAAGACTGCTCTCTTGACAGCATGCAACATCCCTCATTACCATCTGCAAGCCAGGCTCATCCAAAATTCCAGACTAATTGCTAAGCCTGTGTTCCATAACTACATCTTCCTTGGGACCCACTGCGATCACAGCAGAGGCTAATGCTCAATCCTGGCACTGCTGGGAGAACATAGCAGCAGTCCCGAGCAGGTTGGTCAGCTGTGCCTTACAGGGAGTCTTCCTCCTAAATGGAGTGAAAGACCCATTCTGAAACAATTACAGATGTTTCCAGCAAAATATCACTGTGGGGCACCTTGGGCTGTGGTGGTTAAGCTAGTGACTGAGTTTTCAGTTGGGTGAAGCAGGGAATATAGAAGAACCCAGTCCCTGACACTATCGCAGTCCAATATCTTCACAGCCTTACTACTTTAGAGCTCTGGATTATTAGTCTAGTCAAATCATCTCCATCCTACTGTCACCCATGTTAAAGTGATAACCAAGTCATATTATTACATACTTGTCAGTTTTATTTTTATTCAGGTTCAGTTTTATTTTTATCCAGGTTTTAATAGTCCTGATGATGTGTGACAGGGGGTATGAATACAAAATTAGTTTATTACACATCTTCTCTACATCTGTCTGATGAACTAACATGATGAGGGAGGATTTTAACTGTTGACTTGCTGTTTATCACATGTAAGATAGATGACTGGTGGTCAAAAGATGACTGGGCGGCACGGTGGCACAGTGGTTAGCACTGCTGCCTCACAGCGCCAGAGACCTGGGTTCAATTCCCGCCTCAGGCGACTGACTGTGTGGAGTTTGCACGTTCTCCCCGTGACTGCGTAGGTTTCCTCCGGGTGCTCCGGTTTCCTTCCACAGTCCAAAGATGTGCAGGTCAGGTGAATTGGCCATGCTAAATTGCCCGTAGTGTTAGGTAAGGGGTAAATGTTGTGGTATGGGTGGGTTGCGCTTCGGCGGGGCGGTGTGGACCTGTTGGGCCGAAGGGCCTGTTTCCACACTGTATGTAATCTAAAAAAAAAAGTTTAATGGGGTCCTTGTAAACCATTTGTACCTGGAATCAACTTTATGCAGTGTCTTTAAATTGGTGTCCAGCACTCATAGGAGTTTGACTGCAATGTTGAGGAGTAAAACAATGAAGCATGTTCAGGACACACCAGTTCCAATTTCTTCAAGTACAAGAAGTTCCTTCGGGTGCTACAAAACATCTTCCTGGAGATGACTCATTCTCACTCTTCTTTCACTCCTTCCCAATACACTTTAACTTCTTGCTGCTGGCAGTAGTGTGTAGTTGTTTGATCTTCCTCCTCTCTGATTCAATGAGCTGCAGAAACAAGGCTATTTGGCACTGACAGCTCGCTGAGAATATGTTAGCATGGTCCACCCACAACGTACAAAAATCCTTATGTTTCAATAGAAAACAGAAAGATTAAAGCCACGATATACTGTGATCAAATCTTCCAGTTTCAGATTGTCAGAATTTGGATGGTCTGTTGTGTGATAGGATGCTGCAGATATCCTGCTGCGCTGACATATGTGAGAATTATCTCAGAGCTTTCAACTTCTGATGGGTAGTTCTCCTGCTCCCTGTGACATTGTGCAAGTGCCTCTAACCCTGAGTTAAAGCCTGAAACTTTGGGCAGTTATATGGTATTTACCTGGATAATAATCCAGGAAATATTAGACAGGTAAAAAGCTTGGCTAAATCTTCTGATAAGATTGGACTACACTCTAACTGACCTACCTAAAGACCTGACTCGAATATCCTAACTCCCGCACACCTGACTGTTCCCTGAGCTGACTACCTTCTGATCACCAGATTACCCTCCCTGACTGGTCCTCTCAACAACTGGACTATTCCCTTCACCTTACAACCTCTCTCCACTTCCCAACTGTGCGTGCAAAATGACAACTCCTCCCAATCACCCATCTCAACTAACCCTCTGATCTGACTAACCTCCCAACTACTTCCTGGTCTGACTAACTTCTCAAGAACCTCTTGATTTGACTAACTTCTCAACTAACCCCCGATCTGACTAACCTCTCAACTATCTCCCGATCTGAGTACTAACTAACCTGTCCACCCACTATAACCACCTCACCATCCATCAATGTTCAAACTGGACTTGCAAACATCACATGGCTGATGGTGCTGTAAAATGGGGGCATGCTCTGTCCTTCTCTGACTTGACTCCTTTTCAACAGATTTTTACTGAGGTACATGGTACACTGAGGTACACTTCTGTGAAAGCTAGGATCACAAGACCCACCCCAGAAGACATATGTAGTAGTGTCCAGTCTGGGGAATTTACAAGCAGAAGTAATAATCTGCTTGTAACTGCTGCTCAGCAGAAATGAGCCATGGTATTATCTACATAGATTTTTTTTCAGTATATTTTTCCACTTCCTTTCAAAATGTCTTTACATACATGACATCATGAATTTTTAATCTGTATTTCTTTTGGATCTGGTCCAAAAAGAATTGGTGCTCTTGTGAGTCTGAGACAATGTTGTGCATTCTTTTATTCAACATGGCAGCTTAAGGAACATGTTTGATTTGGCCAAACTTCACTCAATGAATATTGCACCCAGAGTCTTATGGCAAGAGAAAATATTGAATTCTGTTTAGTATAATACCACCTAGTATGTATAAGAATTCTGTTTAGTATAATACCACCTAGTATGTATAATATTATGATCAGAAGCAAATGTCGACAGGCACATACTTTGAGAATGATGAAACAAAACATGATATATTAGATGAAGTGAATTACTGTATGGTAATCTTTTACTGATTTCCACCCAAAAGTCAATTACTAATCATTTCTGTGAATGTATTAACACATCAAGTTCAAAGCTATTGAATGCAGGAAATCATGCAAATGGATAAAAATTCAGATGAAGGGAGTAAAAATACTGGCTAGTTTTTAGACGAGTTGATTTGGATTTATGCTTTGAAACCTTTTCACATTTATAAATTAGGGAGGGCTATTATGGTGACAAGGCAGGTTATGCATGTGCAATATGTTTGACCAACATGTGAATGCAAGATATCTTAACAGATGAAGTTTAACCCATAGAGGAGTGCAGAACTGCATATAGACAGAATGAAATGAGAACCAGTTTTCCCATTTACTGCCATTTAGAAACAACTACTGTGGAGGACGTGTCACACAGTAGCTTGATGGGGTTCAGTGTTAATTCTGCAGTCCCATCTGTGCAAATTTCAGAGGAGGTGGTTATATTGCTCCAAATTATAAGGAGGGAGGTCATCTAAGTATATCATGTTGTTTCTCATGTTAAAGGAAAATGCCTGTAAAACATGTAAATAATGAAGAATCAACCAGCAAAACTTAATAACGTCATCCCCTGTGAGGGTGGGCTGGAAGGAGGGGGAGGGAGGCCATAAAATGGGATGGAAAGTCATGTGATCTTACCAGATCTTCTCCATTAAATCTGGAACAGAAAGGCCTGAGGATTGCTTTCCCACCCTGAAGCCACTTGAGGCCTGTAAGTAGTCAATTAAGGGTCACATAAGGGCTTCAGCAGACCAGCAGTGCAGGTTTGGGTGGGGACACTGCCATGACACGTGGACAACTGGCACATATATTCAGATTGTGGGGGGGTGGTGGGAGGGTCCTCCTGCTTGGTCATCTTGTCCCAATAGAGAGACTAGTCAGCATCAAAAGATATGTACCAGGAAACCCTCTCCTTAGGGGAATACAACAAAACTAGAGGCCATCCATATAATATATCTACCAAGAAAGGAAATAGGGAATTCATAGGAAGCCAGAGAGCTTTCCAAGATGACAAATGTAGGACATGTGACTGCAACAAGTAGCTAAAGTGAAAAATACAGATATATTTAAGGGAACGCTAGAAAAGAAAATGGGAAAGAAGGATATAGAAGGTAATACTGATGGGGCCAGATGAGGAAAGATTGAGTGGTGGGGTAGGAGATCAGTTCAAACAGAGTAATCATGCTGGCACCACCTTTTTGGCAGGATAGCCTGTATCCATGTTGAATATTGCCTGTAATTTTACATAAGTCATACCTGTGAGGTACATTTCCTCTCCCTCTGTGAACATCTGGTGACATCTGACACACCTTGCACATGTTGGGTGGTAATGCTTGCCTCCTGCCTACAAAAACAACACACTTTATTAGTAAATTTTGTTAGCTTACCTTTTAAGTAAATTTCAACTGATTCCCTTTTGAGGCATATGGATCCCCCTACTTGCTTTTCTTCTATGTATACTGAGTGTGATGTTTACACTAAGTGCTACATGGAAAATCTGCCATTGTTCTCTGAGTTGTTACTATACAAGAATTTATCCAAAGCTTGTACTTTCCTGTTTTTGAGTTGATTTATTACAAATTTCAAAATTCTTTCTAAATCTTTCAGTGATGATATGAATTTCACGCCTCCACACCACTTTTCCCTGCATCAGTGTCATTCTTTATCTCATCTTACTGCAGTTAAGTTTGTCAGTTAAAATAACAGAGGCATAGATGCTTTCATATATATTTATTTCTATACCTCAGGAAACTTTTTAAGTACTTTAATTATTGTGGAAGTAAAGAAGATGCTAGTGTGACTGAGGATTTGATCTCTCAGTGAAATATCGGCAAATGTGAACGCAAGAGCTAATTGCATAACACATACTTATTTTCAGTGGGAAATCAAACTTGATAACAAAAGGCCCATTAAATGGCTAGTAAAGATCAACAGGAGAAGTATTAGTGAATCAATGTGTGCAGGCAAAATAGTTTTCTACTTCCTAATTCTCAAAAATACCTGGTTGAAAATATTATGCATCAACATGAATAGTTATTACAGATTAAGTTAATATTCATAAATGCACAAATGGCTTACAGTATATCATGTACATTTTGCAATGAATCAGAATCCAATTAAAGTTGTTGAAGTAAAATTTCAAACTTTAATACTGCAGGAAAGGGCAAACCGGTGATTCATAGTGTTCTACATCTAAATGGAATAGAACTGATGGAAATAATTCACTTATCAGATGTGAGAAAATTTATAACTTTTCGGAAGCTGCTGAGTTTAGTTTTCATATGTGAATAATTGAACAGACAGTTTCAATGTACGTAAGTTGTTTTATACTGTTGAGGCTTGAGATCCATAAACAACAACTGAAATGTTGTTTGTATTAAACAGAGTTGGGGGGTTCTATATAAAATAGTAAAGTTTGGACAAAGTGAGGGCTGCAGATGCTGGAGAGTCAGAGTTGAAAAGTGTGGTGCTGGAAAAGCACAGCATGTCAGGCAGCATCTGAGGAGTAGGAGAGTCGACATTTTAGGCATAAGCTCTTCATCAAGAATGTTTGGTCAACCAGATGGACAAAAATGGTACTTGGGGAAGAGTAGAGGAGCTATCTCTGGTATCCTCAGCAATGCCTTTCCCTTGGTCAACTTTACCAGTCAGAGCTGAAAATGTGTTGCTGGAAAAGCGCAGCAGGTCAGGCAGCATTCAGGGAACGGCTTATGCCCGAAACGTCGATTCTCCTGTTCCCTGGATGCTGCCTGACCTGCTGCGCTTTTCCAGCAACACATTTTCAGCTCTGATCTCCAGCATCTGCAGACCTCACTTTCTCCTCAAAGATTTACCAGTCAGAACCTTATCTGGTCTTCTGGGAGCATCGCTCCCTCTCCATTGTGGGCATAAACCTGGTCATCAGTACTTTATGCTGATTATAATGATGTGGTGTAGCATCTCTTTTCTAAAGGACACAACTTTAATTGATCTTTCAAGGTATATGAACATTCAGAGTCCACTCTCTCTATTGTATATTTGCAAAGAAAACACATTTGACCACCAGAAATGCTCAGCACAGAGGCCTTGAGACTTTGAGGGAAAAGGAGTGGGCAGGTCCTGTTGCGTGGTTCGCTGAACAGACTGTCAAATTAGGTTTGACAGAATGCCTCAACACTAGAACTTTCCAACAAGCACCAAGAATTTGCTTGGCTAGTGGTGAGAAGGGCACTATCTGTGAGGTTGTTTATGTACGCCCAGTCGATGTGTGCCACCGCACGCTGCCCTTGAAGCAACTATGAGGGGTTTGAAACTGTAACATATCTCCAACTGAAATGTACCTTTGTGAAGTTAGTCTGGAGAAAGATGCAGTTTTTTTTTGTTGATGTTCATCCAGAGCAGCTCCATGATGCAGGACTATACTTGTTCCCTGGGATGCAAACCGAGTCAAACATCGATTGTGCCTGGAGGACCATCAGCTCGGTGAAATATGCTCTTTGGTCTGCCCAAAATTTGCTGGTCTGCCAGAGCAAGGAGTTGACCCCAACCAAGTGTAGCAGACTGGCACATTCCAAGGTCCAGGACTCTGTGCTGAGGGATCACTAAAACTTGGGGCAGCTGTCGCCATGGCGCAGTACAGAAAGACCAATGCCTGGGGTCTTCCTGCTAGAGGTAAATGGGGGTCCGTACAGTTATTGGATCCTCCCAAAGTCTCAAATATATGTAAATATTGGTATTGTGTGAATAACAGAGGTCCTTGGTTCATTGGATAGAGACAAAGTCCAATATTTTGTTTGTTTACTTGACATACAACTGTACAGAGTTGAACTCCATTTGTGACTATGAATATATACAAATATCTTTTATGAATTAAGCATATTTTTGAAATAATAAAGTTAACTGGTCATTTTCATATTGTGAGAGTTTGCTGAGTGCAAAGTAGTGGTTACATTTCTTATTTTGTAACAATAAATACACTTCAAGTACTTAATTGGTTGCAAAGTGCTTTATGATGCTGAGATCATGAAAGATGGCATATATATGGAGGTTTTCTCTTTCTTCCTTGGAGAAAACAGAAAATTTATCATGGTCCATGTTGGTAGTTGGTGCTGGGAATTTATGCGAAGACTTTGTGAGATCACAGCAAAGTACTTTATGCTGATTATAATCATGTGGTGTAGCATCTCTTTCCTAAAGGACACAACTTTAATTGATCTTTCAAGGTATATGAACATTCAGAGTCCACGATCTACCTTGCACATATTGACGCTGTACTTAAAATAAAAACTGGTTCTGAATCTTTTATATAGAATTCTTAAAAGTGCAATCTAGATATTTAATTTAAATCAAAATTCACAGATTGATAAAAAGAATATACCCTATGCTTTCTTACAGTATTAAAATTATACTTTCAAACATTTTCTGGCAATAATAATGTTGTAACAATGCTTATCAGTTCTTCCACTTATTATGAATATTCAATAAACTGTTATCTGAAGCTTGCCACTTAAATGGATTTATGGTAGCTCATGTGTCAACACACACAATAACTTTTAACTTAATACTCCACAGATGAGATGCCATTGTCAGAAATTATAAATAGATCACCAAACTGTAAATATTATGTGAGCAGGTACTTAATGAATTCATTCCCTTCCCATATGTATTGCTACATTAATAAAGGCAGATAATGATTTATTAATCAAAGGGCATCAAAGACTGATAATTAATATCATTACCAATTTACTCCAGTAACTCTTCACCATTCACTGTTGCTAATACGCACTCTTGCTTAAGCATTAATGTTTCAACAGTGAAATGTGTTTGACAACATATATCTGTGCCATGCTTAACTATGCACATTCCTACATATATGAAAATATGTAGCAGATCTGATCAAAACTGGCAATTCAATAAATTATTTAGAAGTTTACCATGATGTCTTTTGGATATTTTAATCAAATATTTAGACATGTTATGACACAACACTAGGGCAGGTGGGACTTCAACCCTGACCTTCTGGCTCAGAGTTGGGTACATTATCACTGTGTTAAAAGAGCTCTTGGAAACAATGGCACCCAGTATGATGCTCAAACTCAGGACCCCGAGATCAAGTTTCATGCTCTGCTGATTAAGCTAGCCTGGCATATGGTATTTTCTAAATTTCAAAATTGTCTATTTATTTGCATCACATTTAGACATAGTTATTGATGATTCAATTTAAATCAGGGTTAAAGATTTGCATTCAATAAATGATAGAATTCTCTGAGGACAATGATAGGAGTTTCTTACCAGTAATCAATTCATCTAAGCATAAGTCAAATTTATCAGCTAAACTTTCTCCTTATTACAGGATATCCTAAATGATGTCCTGTTCAATAGTACTCAGGCAAGTCCAGTACAGCTTTGCTTATAGTCTGCTGGACAGAAGAATGCACATTGAAAATGATAGATTAAAACCAGGAGAAACACGAACAGTGCAGTTCTATATTTAAACATACAGCTCTGGAGGGCTGATTAGCAAAGATGTGAGGTGGCCCCTCTGGGGAGAAGAATGTTAACATAAGTTAAATGCTGAGAATAGGCATTTTATGGAAGCATGACCAATATATTTTGTCATTTCTTCCCATTTCCCCAGAGAAACTTCGTTTTTCTTTTGTGAGCTATTTAATGTTGCATATTACCCTTCAGTAAGGAGTGAGGGCTCATCATAATCTCTATAACTAAGGCTCCGCCATCAGCTAGCACAACATACAATTCCCATTGAGCATGCTAGACAATTTCAAACACTTTCAAAAGGCTTCATAACCACTTCATTTAATTTTACAATTGGATAGTCGAAGTCAGCCCCAACGGAAGAAACCTGAATCAAAGACTGGATAATTTGAGTTTCCCAGGCCATTTTTGTCTTTGGGAAGCATTTGATAACATATTCCCCTCTTTTGTAGGTTCAGGACTGAGGAAAAATTAATTATTTTAGGTTCCTAGAGTTCCATAGAGTAAATAAATGAATATGGATCAATCAGAACAGAAGTACTGAAATGCCTCTTCACACATTAAGTGACTGAAGTTGGAAAGTCTCTCTTTGAAAAGCATTCGGTGCTAGCTTAATTAATAATTTTAAATCTGAGATCAATAGATTACTGAGGATATTGATCGACATTAAATCAAGACAAGTGGATGGGGTTAGAGAGCAACCATCCTCTTTTTGAATGGTGGAACATGCTCAAAGGCCTGAACAGTTCTCCAGTTCTTTTTAAACTAAAAATAAATTGGTCGGTATTTTCCCAGGTAAAGGGAAGTCAGGCTTTGGGATGCATGGATGGAATTAAATTCCCAGAAGTTAAGTCAGGTCAGGAGCTCAGCATCATCCTGTCCTCATCCAGAATTGAAAGCAAGGAGAGCTCTCCTGTGTAGTTGTTGAGTTTTTTATTAAAGAGCACTCAAATACGGTGTTAAACAATTATGCCCTGTTTTAATCAAGGATGCCACTCTAACAGGCTAGAAACCAATTTACGAGCTGTTTGAGAACTTACCAGTTTGATGAGAGCAAGTATAGAACAAGTAGAGCTTCTATAGTGAAACCAATGGGTTACTTTCTCAGAGAATATTTTTGCTAGTTGACAGATAATTGCTCACCTGACCAAAGTCACTTCATTTGTCTGGCACATCATTCACTTTGATGCATTTCCCTGCTTTCTGCCAGGCAGAGGGTAAGCTTGTTGGACACATGGGAGAAACAGTGCTTCAGGAGGTTCAGGCTCTCATGGCAGGCCCTTGCTGATGTATAAATACTACTGAAACTGTGCGGAGTTGGCATTGCTTAGCTTTCTGCCTCTTCAATATGTTTACATTTCTGCATAGTATTTAATTGCCATTGAGCATTTTAGATTAGATTAGATTATCAACAGTGTGGAAACAGCCCCTTCGGCCCAACAGTCCACACCGACCCTCCGAAGAGCAACCCATCCAGACCTATTTCCCTCTGACTAATGCAATTATGGGCAATTTAGCATGGCCAATTCACCTGATCTGCACACCTGTGGGAGGAAACCGGAGCACCCAGAGGAAACCCACGCAGACACGGGGAAAATGTGCAAACTCCACACAGACAGTCGCCCAAGGCTGGAATTGAACCTGAGCCACCATGCCATCCCATTGGAATCTGGTCACTTTTATACTGTTGCTGTTTTCAGGTGAATCAAATTTCTTTTCTCGTAATTGTGAATTGGGCAATTTTCAAAACCAGTCTGCAAATTAAACTGATTTAATTAGCACTTTGTTACAGACTGAATTAGCAGCAATGCTTTCTTAGTATAAAGTCATTAGTCAAAACAATAAGAATCACTTGTATTGGCAGACCTTTTCTCATTTATCCGATACTAGTGAAAGTAAATTTCAAAAGAACAAGTGTCGTCATAATAATTTGTACAATTTCATACAGAATTTAAGGTGATGGTACATTTCGAGTGGGCGGCACGGTGGCACAGTGGTTAGCACTGCTGCCTCACAGCACCTGAGACCCGGGCTCAATTCCCGCCTCAGGCGACTGACTGTGTGGAGTTTGCACGTTCTCCCCGTGTCTGCGTGGGTTTCCTCCGGGTGCTCCGGTTTCCTCCCACAGTCCAAAGATGTGCAGGTCAGGTGAATTAGCCATGCTAAATTGCCCGTAGTGTTAGGTGAAGGAGTAAATGTAAGGGTATGGGTGGGTTGCGCTTCGGCAGGTCGGTGTGGACTTGTTGGGCCGAAGGGCCTGTTTCCACACTGTAATGTAATCTAATCTAAAAAAAAGTCTGGTGAACTCCCTTTTCAATGGTGGTTTGATTTTATCACTGGCCACAACAATAATAAAAAGAGCTCAAATGTGGACAGGGAATTGGAACTGTCTCAAACTGTTGACCAGAGTGAACCACAAGAATTTTAACATATAACTTACAGGATACAAACTCAAAAAGAAATTTACGGGAAAATGTTGAAATGGGATATAACTACGGCATGAGCTTAAGCAAGAGGTGAAGCCTTTAAATATATTTATTGGTTATTTATTTTGATCCTTCATTTTCTTTTTCAAACAAAAAGTGAAACAACTTATTTTCAAACTGACTCATCTCAAAGTTTTATACCCTCAAATTATTTGTATGGTACAATATCAAATAATGATGCAGAATGGCAATGATAACAAACACATTTCAACATGGCCTGAAGAGCTTAATTATAATTCTTTTAAACGTACAGGTGTAAAATATGATGTGATGTTTGCTCTGTATTTTCTGCCTTGTTCTGCCATGGAAAGGATGCTAACACTGTTTGAAGAGATGAAACTGCAATTATTTGTCATATCTGGGAGGTTAGTAACATGTATGTTGTGTTGGTTTGCTCCTATCATCTGTCCAATGATGTAATTAGTATACATATCTTATCCTGTCTTGCGATGTGCAGCAACTTTAGATAAGCCCTTAAAGTTATACCATTATAATTAGCATTTGTTTGATCTTGATCACTCATTCATGAAAGCATCTTGGCAATAGGCATAATGCATTTAGATTAGATTAGATTACTTACAGTGTGGAAACAGGCCCTTCGGCCCAATAAGACCACACCGACCTGCCGAAGCGCAACCCACCCATACCCCTACATTTATTCTGTATCAATCCATGTTCCCTCAGTATCTCAGCAGTCGAACATTAAACCAAAGATTTCTTGTTGGCAACTGAAGTCACCAACTTAAATCAGACTCATAATTTCACTGCACAACTCAAACAAATTTGGCCTGCCTATTATGAGATGTATTACAGTAATTGAGGTCTACAACACAAAAAAAGCTCCTTGGTCCATCAAGTCTGCACTAGTCAAAAACAACCATCTAACTATTCTAATCCAATTTTCCAGTGCTTAGCCCATAGCCTTTATTCCTTGACATTCATAAGTGCGCATCTAAATACTTTTTAAATGTTGTGAAGATTCCTGCCTTTACTGTTCTTACAGGCAGTGAGATCCAGATCCCAACTACCTTCTGAGTGAAAGAAAATCATCACATTTTCTCTAAGCCTCCTGTCCCTTAACTTAAATCTATGCCCCCGCTCACTAGTCCCTTCATCAAGGGGAAGCTCCTTTCTGTCTACCTTCTCTATGTCCCTCAATACAATACAAAAAAATTGTACAGCAATCACTGGGAAGTACGAGCAATTGTTCTGCTGCCTGGTCCACTCAGGAGGAGCCCTGCAGTATTCATCAGAATATGCCTTTATATTTCCAAAACGTGTGCTGCTTACTTTACAACAAACAGGCACAAGTAAATTGAACATTGCAATCCTATACGCAATATCAGGCTTTATCTAAATTTTCTTTTAGATTAGATTAGTTACAGTGTGGAAACAGGTCCTTTGGCCCAACAAGTCCACACCACCCACTCCCCTACATTTACACTGTCACCTAACACTGCAGACAATTTAGCATGGCCAATTCACCTAACCTGCACATTTTTGGACTGTGGGAGGAAACCAGAGCCAACCCACGCAGACACGGGGAGCATGTGCAAACTCCACACAGTCAGTCGCCTGAGGCGGGAATTGAACCCAGGTCTCTGGCGCTGTGAGGCAGCACTGTGCCACCGTGCCACCCAAAGTTTCCTCCAACATCTCTTTGTTCATTAGAGCAGTGTTTACGTTACAGTATACCAGTTGTACCATACCAATTTTAAAATATTAGTTAGCATGTATATTTCATGTAGGCTGTCTAATTACATTCCAAGTGTAAGGGAATAATAATTATTTCTTTTGTAAGTTCAGAAGAAGAAAATTTAAGATAAGGTTTCTTGATTCATAATGCCCAACTATGTATAAATATTGTTACTACCTGCACTAAATGTCTGTTCAAATTACTTGTAAAATAGTTAATGCAGGATAAACATTTTGAAGTACTCTAAAAGCAATTATTAAATCAGAAGCACCTATTTAAACCATACTTGAAGACACTTGCATGCATAAAGTCAGGGGTGACAATTATTTTCTATCAGTATGAATCTTTCTCAGAAATGATGTGCATCCCATTAGAATGGAAAATTGCTCACAGGAATCATTTGGATCAGTGTATAATTGTTCACTGATTGCAGATCTGGATAGCTGGTCAGATGCACATTCCCAGTGGGAATTGCAAATTGCATGAAATTAAAATGTGAAAACTGCCCGAAACATGACAAAAACAAATTGTATGCCACCAGAAAGGGTGTCACAAAACCATTTGTATCCTTTGTCAAGTTAAAGAGGTACCAAATTACCAACTGATGTTATAGCAGATGTTAAGAGAATCAAGTTATAGATGTGAATCTGCTAGTAACTGGCCATCAACAGGCCCATGCTGGTTGGCTGCTAACCTAGATTTGTGTAGTAGAAGTTTGTGATGTGGAAGGCTGCTCATTTCTCATTTCATAGCACTACCCTCGCTAATCTCTATTTGAGTTCATGCCATATCTGAGTGGTACTGGCATTGGCTGAATCAAGTCTATGGCATATGTTGGTCGCAAGTGTGTGGTAGACAATGATAGAGCCACAGCCAATGTTGAGCTAGCAAAACCCAATACCCACACCTGCATTAGATAGGACCTAGTGCTTTATATTATGATATATTTTCTTCATTCATTCATGAAATACAGATGTTGCTGGGCCAGTATTTATTGTCCATTCATATGTTCCCTTCTGAAGATATGAGCCACCTTCTTGGAATGCTATAATCCATCTGGTGTTCAGAGGAAGTTCCAGGATTTTGCCCCAGTACCACTGAAGAAATGGTGATATTTTCCTAATTTAGAATGGCGAGTGGCTTGGAGGGAAACTTGGAGGTGGTGGTGTGATGCTGGTGATAGCTGTGGCTTTTTCAACTTTATTAACAGATAATTCCTTTTTCACAATGTTTATGTAAAGAATGATGTGCAGTACATGTTATGTTTCAACAGAATCAGCATAAATAATTTAATCTTTCTTGAGAGTCAAGATGCTTGCTTGTACTAATCCTCTGTCATAAATGAGGTATGTTTGCCACTGCCTACAGATATAGGTAGGCACAGATCACTGCTTATACAACCTGACCTGGCTAGCTTCCCTTCAGTAACCATTCTCTATTTTTTGCTGATAATTAGATTGAGGGTATTTCCTATTCAAAAATTCATTAGTATCAGTAATGTGCTTGGAGCAGAACTGAAATGTAAATCTTAGCATAGCTCATGAAAATCTCTGTGCTATTAGAAAAGGTAAATGCTGAGCTATTGTGACAGAAATGGCTTAAAATTGTTGAACCATTTGATTGTCCCTTTAAGTTTATTCCCAGTAGAGGTCAGTATCTCACAACCCTGGATACCAATTTATAAGGATGGCAATCAAAAGTATGATGGACATAACGAGATCACAGGAAATCTTTATTGCAGTGCGTGGGTGTCACACTGTTTGCCTGTGTGCAGTGTGTCCTATGATCAAAAGGTGTTTTCTATAATATCATGTTGTATAAAATCAGATGCACTGGGTATTAAATGCAAAAAAAATGTCCATAAAAATTTTAACATGCGTTGTTCTTTATGGTCATTTAAATGAATCACTTGACCACATATTGCATCAATACAATTCTACTAAACCTTGTCATGTAGCAGAGCCTAGGAGTACATAAACCTGTTGGTAGGCAACCTCTTCTGTCAGAATGGCTGTATTTGAGATTTTTAATGTAAGTAGCTTGTTGGACAGTGTCAATGGCTTGTGGAAGTCATTAGATTTTTGTGCATAACATGCACATAATGAGCACCAGAAACAAATTCAGATGTGATATCCATACAAGAGTATGTGCATGCATCACCCTGACAAGTTTTGTACTCAACTCAATTATAATAAATCTATTTTTAAAATTGCTGGTCAGGCAATCATCAAAGAAATGATTTTGTTATCATCACCTGCTATATTTCACTTACCTACAGAGACTTTTTAATAAATTCATTTGTCTTACTTTCAACATAATTTTTAAGTGGTTTACAAATAATCACTAAGGAGAGTATACTCTTATCTCATCTGCACCAATTCATATATCACATGTTGGACTAAACAAAGCCATTTAATGTTAATTTTTCTTTCTTCTCCTGGCTTTTGATTTAGAAGCACAGTTTTGGGAAGATTCACTTTCTCCTGAAATGGCAATGGAAGAATATCTTTGTTGATTCCACTGACTCCAATGAATCATGCATTTATCTTCTAATCATAGCTATCAAGAAACAGTTTAAGTATTTATAGGTGTAAAGTGGTGTTGGAAAACTTGTCTGATTCTTAGGCAATGTGCTAAACTATGCAGTAGATTTTATTCCAAAAAAACAGTAACTGGTGTTTAACTTACTTAAATGAATACAGCAATTGCTAAATCGTTATTTATGCTATTGATATCAATACAAAAATTAATTGTTTTCACTTGATTAAAAAAAAGTACACCTTTTTGTCACATTCATACCTTTTTTGAAGGCAGTGGAATAGATTTTGAGCTTGTGTTATTGTATAAAATGGATCTGATCAAATCTGCATCTATTTCACATCTGTTCTGACTTTAGTTTTCATTACAATAATTGGAAACAAACATTGAGAAAAATGTAAAACCAGCTGCCAAATCATTACCTGTTAATTCTTTTTTCTAACACTAGAACTACCGAGTCTAAATTAGGAAAAACATGTTAAAATGAGGTAGTAAGGAAACAGCAAAATTGCATTTGCTGGCAGTATTACCTCAGTATCACAGAATGTAACTCATTCAGTATGCAACAGACTTGTTGTTTGTTAGTGTATTCCAAATATAGAAATTAATTTTATGAACAGCAGTAAGCATATTACATCATGACAATAGATCACAGCCCTGGATTAGTTAATGACAAATTGGGTGGAATCTTACAGAGGTCTGAGCAACAAGAATTTTGCAAGATGAATGGCTGAATCAGACAAGACGTTTGCCGGGGTTTATTTCGATGTCTGCAGCATCTCACTTCATCTTTTATGCTTTTGAAAAGTGTGGCAAATTTCTCACTAGGCAGTGGTTGAGTTGCCAATTGGGGGGGATTAATTGTTGATGGCTCAAGTTGGCTCAATAATATTCAATTTTCTATCTTACCAAACAAGTTGGAAGACAGAAAACTCGACATGGAAGAAGTGGTGAAAAATCTCACTAGATGGAGAATCCTCCAAAATGCTTGTCACAACGCAGGTGTAGCCAAAAAGTGAGATTCAATCAATTGAACTTTTAAGTAAGAAGGATTTTTCTTATTCGAACAAAGTATATACAAACCAAATACAACTGGGAATGTAAATTTTGAAAATGTATTTTAGTGACTATCTGGGATATTCTTATGTGGATTATATTCAGTCACACCTGGAGGCTCTCAAGGAATTTCAGACAGTGACACTTCAAAGGAAAAGATGCAATGAGTTGTAATCTCCTGTGAGTGCACAATAAAAGAGGCCAATTATAAGCTCAATCGAAATCATCATCTGTGAATTATATCCCAGAGTGTGGACACGATATGAGGGGAACAAAAGCAGTTCTGGGTGAAAGAACATGTTTGCATTTTTGCTTTCCAGGAACACACAAGTGAAGGGGTTAAAAACCAACTTCAACCCAGACCTGTGCATACTCATCTGGTATTCAAGCTCCATGGGCTGGTGTGGAAACTCCATCCACTAAGCACATCTATGCTTACAGTTAAAAGAAAATTAATCTCTCTCCTTGATGATTGCTAAAAGCAAGTTACAAGTCAGCAAAGCCACCATCAAAAAGGAAACAAGACAACTCCCTTTAATTAACTTGTGAAGCCATGAATCTCCAGATCAACTACTCAACTGTGGAGGTCAGCTCAACAGAACCACCCAACTTAGCTGCAACATTTTACAATTTACTCTGCACAGACAAGCCAGAGAATGATTTGTATATCTTTTTTCTGACTGTCCAATTGTACCTCAATTCTCATTGCTAATCTGTATGTGTTGAGTTTTACTATTTTTCCTGTTTGTAGTTAATAAGCTCATCATTCCTTGACTCATGTGAGTCTGATTAAACATAAATAGATCAGAACTAGAAAAGATGCCGACAATGAAAGGGTAGCTTTGTATTAAATTAAACTTGTTGTGACCAACTGAGGTGAGCTGGGAGGTTGAATAAAGAATGGCAGCCTTCCTCTCTCCTGACTCAAGAATGCAGTAATTTTAGGATGTCCCGTAGGAATCATATTAACTAGGGATCTTGTCTGGGGACCGATTATAACAATTAATTATTGCAAAAATATTGTTGCTGTATTTCAGAGTGGATAAAATGTCTACTTTATATTGGCATTTGGCAATGATGCCTATGCCTTTTAACCTGCTCCAAGCATCACCGAAGTGATGACCTTCCAATTGCACACAACAGCACTTCCTGGAACTTTCCTCAAAATATTTTAATTAACTTGAGGCTGAAAATTTGAACAGACAGCACCAAGCCCAACGAGCTGACAGCAGGGTATTCTACCATATGTACCAGTGACTACATGGACAATGGAAACTTTAGACTTGACCTATGGCTGATGATTAAAGTGGTACCACTAGCTAATGGAAGGAGCTTTCCTTGTGTAGCTTACCTAAGCCTGTCATAATCTTGTACACCTCTAATGGTTCCCTCAATTTCTTTTGCTCCATGAGAACAACTAGCCATTCCAACCTTACCTTATTATTAAATCCTTCTCCACCTAGTTTCCAGGACCATTTGCAGGATTATAAGTGGGTGCCTTAGCTAATTTTCAGTTTTCTAGTCTAGGGAATGCAGCAGACTCATAGCATGTTTACTCCCAATCAAAATGAGATTGGGTAACAGGCACCAACCAGAAATCACAACTGTGATCAATGGTTTCTTGTGTGCTTTTTATATTTATTCATGGATGTGAGCTTTGTTGGCTGGGCCAGCTCCTGTTGGAGCTAAGACATCAATACAGTACAAAAAGGTATTGCATGCTGCACTTCTCCCCACCATATTAATCATAGTGGAGTATTTCTGTGACACAAGGGCAGGTTGATTTAATTTATTAATAATGAAATATTGTAAAATCTGCTAATAGTGTTTGTTTTGCAGGAACACACAAACTTTGACCTTGCCATATCAGTATAATTACCTCTGAGATGCCTGTATCCAATAATTCCATGCCTGTATCCAATAATTCAGAGGAAATCTTTCTGCATTTAAGTAATTTTTTTCCTACACCTATTTCTTCACAATGTACAATATTTGTGTATCAGTGTCAGCACAAGTGACACCAAGAAATATTATATTGATTCCAACAGTTCACACTGAAACAACAAGACCTGTATTATTACGTTTCAAGATAAAACAAGGATAGTAAAAGCATAATCCAAAACATATAGATGACTGCAGCATAATGGATTACAACTAAGAATATTATTTCAATAAAATCTTCCATTGAAAAAGAATTTGTATAGAAGATAATGTTTCCTCCTGTCAACTAGGAATTCCATGTATTTGGCAAAAAAATTTAGAACAGTTTGTAAGACCCTGAGAGATGCCACTGCATAATGAATCTCAGGGGATGCAAGACTGCTGAGTAGATTATTGACAAATACATTAAAAGGATACTCCCTTACAGTGTAAAAAGTCACTTAGGCTGGTCACAATGTTAAAGGTGAGTTAACACTGTGTGTACTGTCAAATATTTATTAATGTCACTATAGATAAAACCAGCATCACTGCAATAAACAAGTCAGGGCAATCAATTATTATAAGGTGAAAGGACAAATGGCCTGTAGTTCAAAGGAACATCAAATGACAATATGTGTGACTTATTGGCTTGTTAAACTATTAACACAAACAGAATTAGATATATGGAAAGGAGAGGATATGGCATTTTAGCTCAAATTAGATGCACATTATCTTTCAGGATGATTAATTGTTTTGGGAACTGTTGCTGAATCTCAGGAAAATAAACCACTATAACTTAAGAGAATCTATGAAGCCTTAAACAACTACATTTTAATTGCTATAACAAATAAAGCTACTGAAAGGAAATGAAACCATGTCTTCTAAAATAAAATCAAGTATCAGTAAAATGTAATTGCTGTACATAATTGATAGCTCAGGATTATTTCAGATCTGTAGAAGTGCACCATTTTAAAGAAGAATTTGCCATTTTCATTTTTCAAAATGTAGTATTAAAAATGGCTAAAGAGCAATGTATATTGTTGCAAAATAAATTCTTTGCTTTCCAGATTATCATGATTACTATCAAATTTCGGCAGCCACTTCAAATATTCTTCATTATGTCCCCTTTGTTACAGAGGTATTCAAACAGATGTGAACTCTTGCGGAGTTCAGTAGATAAACAGATGTTATTTATGGATTACAGTTTATAGACTGTCAGGAGAAAAAAGAAGAGAGATGATCAAGCATTAATCATCTCCTACTTAGCAATTTTTCATACTTCTGTAGGCTGAATATTTTTAAACGATTATTTCTGGAACTTAATGGCAATATAGTTGCATATAAACCTTTTATATACCTTTAAACAAATGGGTACTTTGACTGATGTTTAATGAAAACCTTGATGACATATGTACATGCTCTGTAGCTGAGCAGCCAGCTGTACAGCAAACAAACCGCGACATTAATCCTGATAATCTGGCAAGAAGACTATGTGTAGCAGTAAATCAGAGAGCCTTTTATTATCCAATGATCTTCCTGTCAGGTGTAAGGGTGCGTCATGAGTTTTCCTTTGGAAAAGAAGATAAGAACGCAGTCAGCGTTTAACAGTAATAAATGGAAACTTTGCATTTGTAACACTAATCCTCCAGAGATATGTGTTTGAATTCCTCCTTGACAGATGGTGAAATTTGAATGCAATAAAAAATTCTGGAATTAAGAACTGTAGTATCGGTTAACCATTGCTGATTGTCACAAAAACAAACTCTGTTTCATGAACATTCTTCAGGGAAGGAAATCTGCTGTCCTTTAGCACGTGGGTCTGGCCTACATGTAACTCCAAACCTGCAGCAATGCAGCTTGCTCTCAACTGCCCTCTGAAATAGACTTACAAGCCCTTCAGTTACATCAAACCACTACATTATCTAGAGTGAAATGCATCAGATAACACTTGACATAAAAACCAAACCCAGCTAGGTTATACCTGCAAAGTCCTCCAGAGTAATATTTAGGGCTTGTCCAAAAATTGGGAGAGCTGTTTCAGAGACTAGTCAAGCAAAAGACTGACATAGTCATACTCACAGAATCATAGCTTACAAATAATACCTCCGGATATGTCAAGTTTTGAAGAAAGTCACTGGACCTGAAACATTAACTCTGCTTTCTTTCCACAGATACTACCAGACCTGCTGAGTTATTACAGTAATTTTTGTTTTGTTTCTGATTTACAGCACCCACAGTTTTTTGTTTTTTCTGGATATGTCCTGCCCCTCAAGCAGGCCAGGCCCTCCAGAGGTGGCAGCTCCATGGTATAGAATTTTGAAGGAGTTGGTCTAGGAGTCCTTGACATTGTCTCTGGAGATCATTAAGTCTTAAGGCATCAAGTCAAATTTGGACAAAGAAACATCCTGCTTATTACCACTGGCTGACTCCAGTTGACTGATGAATCAGTGCTATTACATACAGTTATAGAGTCATAGAGATGTACAAACTCTTTGGTTGAACTTGTGTTGAATGCCACATGCAGAAAGCATTGGGGATAGCCAGGACACAGGTTATACTCTGCATGACAGATTTCACTGTCCAGAGTAGCATGATAGCATCACTCCTTGAGTTGGCTGAGCCCTCAAAGGATAGCTGCTATACTGGCTTTGTAACATGAGGAGATGGATCCAATAAGAGGTCTAAACATATTTTACCCTATCTTCGTCAATCGATTGTCATAGATGAATTCTGTCCATGATAGTATTGGTATCAATGACCATTGCACAGACAGACAGTGTGGAGACTAAGTCCCATCCTCACGTTGAGTATACTCTCCATCAATCATGGGACACTATCATAATGCTTGATGGGACACACTTCAAACGGATCCTACAACTCAAAACTAGGATCTATACAATTCTGCTTGCCATCGACATCTATCTAAGCCCCACTTTATAATTAATATCAAGCACGCATATCAACCCCAATTTAATAAAGAGTGTAAGTGAGCAAGACAGGAGTAGCACCAGGTACATCTAAAAATGTGATTTTATCTTAGTGAAGCTATAACACAGGTCTAAAAACTGGAACCCCATTTTAATAGACAGGACTAAGCAATCCAACAACTATTGGATCAGATCTAAGCTCTGCAGTGCTGTTACAGCGGGATAATTAAACAGTTAACAGGAGGAAGAGGCTTCATATATATCCCCATCTTGAATGATGAGGTAATCCAGCAAAACAGTGTAAAAGTCAAGGCTGAAGCATTTGCAACCATCTTCACCCGAATTTCAAACTACAAGATTCATTTTGTTTCCTGCAGAGGCCAGACTTCATTCAATTCAATTCATTCCACATGATATCCAGAAATGGTTGAAGGCATTGCAAAGGGTATGGGCCCTGACAACATTCACACAAAAGTACTGAAGACTTGTACTCCAGAAATAGCCATGCACATAACCCAGCTGTTCCAGTACTGATGCAACACTGGCATCTTCCTTACAATGTGCAAAATTGCCCAGGTGTGTCCTGCAGACTTAATACAGGACAAATCCAACCAAATCAGTTGCCTCCCTATCAGTCTGCTCTTGATCATCAGCTAAGTGATAGAAAGGGTCTTCAACTTAGTTATCAAGTGGCACTTTCTCAGGAATAACCTGTTCATTGACATTCATGGTGATTCTGCTAGGGCCACTCAACTCCTGACCGCATTACAGCCTTGTTCCAAATATTAACGAAGAGCTGAATGTCAGAGTTGAGTCAAGATGACTGTCCTTAACATGAAGGGAGCATTTCACAGAATATGGCATCTCTAGAAAACAACAATGTTCTCGAGGAGAATACTGAGATACATGCTACTAGACTAGGTGTGATTGAGGTTCACAAGGAGGAGGTATTAGAAATCCTGCAGAGTGTGAAAATAGATAAGTCCCCTTGGCCGGATGGGATTTATTCTAGGATCCTCTGGGAAGCCAGAGAGGAGATTGCCGAGCCTTTGGCATTGATCTTTAAATCATCATAGTCTACAGGAATAGTGCCAGAAGACTGGAGGATAGCAAATGTGGTTCCCCTGTTCAAGAAGGGGAGTAGAGACAATCCTGGTAATTATAGACCAGTGAGCCTTACTTCAGTTGTTGGTAAAGTGTTGAAAAAGGTTTTAAGAGATAGGATTTATAATCATCTAGAAAAGAATAATTTGATTAGGGATAGTCAGTACGGTTTTGTGAAGGGTAGGTCGTGCCTCACAAACCTTATTGAGTTCTTTGAGAAGGTGACCAAACAGGGAGATGAGAGTAAACCAGTTGATGGTGTGTATGGATTTAGGCAGCGCGTTCGAAAAGGTTCCCCACAGTCGGCTATTGTACAAACTGCGGAGGAATGGGATTGTGGGAGATTTAGCAGTTTGGGATCAGTAATTGGCTTGCTGAAAGAAAACAGAGGGTGGTGGTTGATGGGAAATGTTCATCCTGGAGTCCAGTTACCAGTGATGTACCGCAAGGGTCGGTGTTGGGTCCACTGCTGTTTGTCATTTTTATGAACGACCTGGATGATGGCGTAGAAAGGTGGCTTAGTAAATTTGCAGATGACACTAAGGTCGGTGGAGTTGTGGATAGTGACGAAGGATGTTGTAGGTTAAGAGAGACATAGGTAAGCTGCAGAGCTGGGCTGAGAGGTGGCAAATTGAGTTTAGTGCGGACAAATGTGAGGTGATTCACTTTGGTCAGAGTAACCGGAAAGCAAAGTACTGGGCTAATGGTCGTGTCGATGAGCAGGTACACAGATCCTTGAAAGTTGCCATCCAGGTTGCCAGGGTTGTTAAGAAGGTATACAGTGTTTTAGCTTTCATTAATAGAGGGATCGAGTTCCGGAACCATGAGGTTATGCTACAGCTGTACAAAACCCTAATGTGGTTGCACTTGGAGTATTGTGTACAGCTCTGGTCACCACATTATAAGAAGGATGTGGAAGCTTTGGAAAGGGTGCAGAGGAGATTTACTAGGATGTTGCCTGGTATGGAGAGAAGGTCTTATGAGGAAAGGCTGAGGGACTTGAGGCTGTTTTCGTTAGAGATAAGGTTGAGAGGCGACTTAATAGAGACATATAAGATAATCAGAGGGTTAGATAGGGTGGACAGGGGGAGCCTTTTTCCAAGAATGGTGACGGCGAGCATGAGGGGTATAGGTTTGAATTGAGGGGTGATAGATATAGGACAGATGTCAGAGGTAGTTTCTTTACTCAGAGAGTAGTAAGGGTATGGAATGCTTTGCCTGCAACGGTAGTAGATTCGCCAACTTTAACTACATTTAAGTCGTCATTGGACAAGCATATGGACGTACATGGAATAGTATAGGTTAGATGGGCTTCTGATTGGTATGACAGGTCAGCGCAACATCAAGGGCAGAAGGGCCTGCACTGTAATGTTCTATGTTAAAATGTTCTAATACTGGAGTTAATGGAAATCATACCGAAAACTCTCTTCCAGTTGCAGTCACAGCTGCCACAAAGGAAAATGGTTTTGGTTCTTAGAGGTAAATCAATTCAATTTCAGGACAGCACTGCTGGAGTTCCTCAGGGTAGTGTCTTAGGCCCAACCATGTCCAGCTGCCTAAACAGTGATCTTCATTCCATCATAAGATCAGAACTTTGCTCATGATTGCATAATGTTCAGCACTTTTCACAACTTCTCTGACACTGAAGCAGTCATGTCCAAGTGCAGAAAGACGTGGATAACATTCAAGCTAAGGCTGCTAAGTAACAAGTAAGTCATTCCACACAGGAGAAATACAATGACCATCTTCAACAAGAACTAACCTAACCACTGCTTCTTAAAATTCACTGGCATTACAATCACTGAATCTACCACTACCACCATTCTGGAACTTACAACTAGGAGAAAGTGATGACTGCAGATGCTGGAGATCAGAGCTGAAAAATGTGTTGCTGGAAAATCACAGCAGGTCAGGCAGCATCCAAGAAGCAGGAGAATCGACGTTTCGGACATAAGCCTTTCTTCAGGAATGAGGAAGGTGTGCCAAGCAGGCTAAGATAAAAGGTAGGGAGGAGGGACGGAGAGGTCGGGAAGAAGATTTCAGGTCAACTGGGCGGTGCTGAATCCGAAGATTGGGACTGAGATAAGGTGGGGGGAGGGGAAATGAAGAAACTGGAGAAATCTATATTCATCCCGTCTGGTTGGAGGGTTCCTAGGCGGACAATGAGGCGTTCTTCCTCCAGGCATCATGTGGCCAGGGTCTGGCGACGGAGGAGGCCAAGGACCCGCATGTCATTGGCGGAGTGGGAGGGGAAGTTCAAGTGTTCAGCCACAGGGCGGTTGGGTTGGTTGGTGCGGGTGTCCCAGATGTGTTCCCTGAAACGTTCCGCAAGTAGGAGGCCTGTCTCCCCAGTGTAGAGGAGACCACATCGGGTGCAGCGGATACAGTAAATGATGTGTGTGGAGGTGGAGGTGAATTTGTGATGGATATGGAAGGATCCCTTGGGGCCTTGGAGGGAAGTGAGGGGGGAGGTGTGGGCACAAGTTACAACTGACCAGATATTGAACTTGACCAGCCAGATAAATATTGTGGTTACGAATATAGGTCAGAGGGTGGAAATTCTGAAATAAGGAACTAACTTCTTTATTTCCTCAAAACCATCTAGGAAGTACAAGTCAGGCATGTAATGGTAACTCTACATTTGCCTGAATGGGTGCAGGTTCAACAATACTTAAGAAGCTTGACATTGTTCAGGACAAAGCAGTTCACCTGAATGGATTCCTATCTACCACCTTCAACATTCACTTCCTTTGCGACCAAAATGTAATGGCTGCAGTGTGTGCCATCCATGAAGTACACCATAGTAACCCAACAAAGGTCTTTTGACAGCACCTTCTAAATCCATAACCTCTACTCCTAGAAGGACATAGGCAGCGGATGCATGGGTATTCAAGGTCCTCTCCAAGTCAGACACCATCCTGACTCAGGGCGTTACTGTCTTTACCTTACTGTTCCTGAGTCAAAATCCTGGAATTCCCCGCTTAACAGCACGATGGTGCTGGAAAAGCACAGCAGGTCCGGCAGCATTCGAGGAGCCGGAAAATCGAAGTTTCGGGCAAAAGCCCTTCATCAGGAATGAAACGTCGATTTTCCTGCTCCTCAGATGCTGCACCTGCTGTGCTTTTCCAGCGCCACTCTAATCTTCACTCTAATCTCCAGCGTCTGCAGTACCCACCTCCGCCTAGCACTATGAATGTCCCAGCTCCCCAAAACCTGGTGCCTCACCACTATCTCCTCAAAGGCAGTTAGGGATGGGAAATAAGTACTGGTGAGATAATGGCACTATATCCCATGAACCAGTAAAACAAAAATATTTCCATTTTCTTCCCTCATCAGGGCATCAGTTAAACATGATAGTTGGCATGCACGAGTGGATGGGATATTTTATATTGCTCTTTCCAGTAACTTTTATATAAATTTCAGCCACAGCCTCTTCCTGACATATTTTACATTAATTACAGCTCCAGTGCGTGTTATGTAAACAGTCACTGCAGCTGCCTCCGCAGGAAGCTTTGAAATTCCTTCAGAAGGCTTTTTTGTTTCTTGTGCGTATGTACATTGGAGGCTGTGCACAGATTTGATCCAACATGTCACCATCTGCTAATTCATCACCAAATTATCAGGTACGCTCATAATCTCCGCCACAAGCACATGGAGAGGAGAATTGGGAAGCATTCTGGGAAAACATCAGGTGTTGAGCCAGGCGATACAAAAAATTCATCTTTGTAAATCTTGATGTAATTCTGGAGAGACTGCTAGTTTGTAAGTGTGAAAGGCTGGTTCACCTGTTAAAGGAAACAATTTCATCCATGCAAAGAGTTGAGAGTATTGGTTCAAAATAATCCATTTCCTTTTCAAATGTTGTATCAGGTGAATGTCCAGGAAAGTCATTTCCCATTACCTTATGTGAGTAAGGACGTTACTGACAAAATGCACTCTAGCAATGTTTACTATTTTGCATATATTCATGTATTTTTTAAAACAAGAAGTCCTCAGTCTGTAAACCCGTCAATTTTTTTACTCTTGCCTTCTGTCTTATTCAGTACTTCATTGAATGGTTGCATTGCAGGAACACACTTTGCTCAGCTTCTATTGCCTTTGCCGAAGTCTTCACGGGATCCAGTAGACCATATTACAGGTAGAAGCTCTGCAGTGTGCATGTTTGGAAATTAACTGCAAAATCCCTTCGGGCAACCTAAGAAATTAGTCAGGAATTGGCAGTGGAATTTATTTTCCTGACATGTAGACATGATTGTAATTGTTTATTATTGGTGTCAGCCAGGAAGCCAAATTTGTGGTGGAAGGCTGCACAGTTCATAGAATCATAGAATTCTTACAATGTGAAAACAGACCCTTTGGCCCAACAAGTCCACACCGACCCTCCAAAGAGTAACTACCCAGACCCATTTCTCTAGCCCCTGACTAGTGCACCTAGTCTACACATTTCTGAACACTGTAGGCAATTTAGCTTGGCCAATTCACTTAACCTGCAGATCGTTGGATTGTGGGAGAAAACCGGAGCACCCAGCGGAAACCCACATAGACACGGGAAGAATGTGCAAACTCCACCCAAGCAGTCTCTTGAGGTTGGAATCAAATCCAGATCCCTGCTGCTGTGAGACAGCTGCACTAGCCACTGAACCACTGTACTGCCTCTTATCAAGGTGAGGTGAAATTTTGAGAGGCAATGGGGAGTGAATCATGAAAATATTCTTAGTGGTAATGTGCAGTGTTCTATAAAAAAATAATGGTTACCATTTCAGTGGTATGTGAAAGAAGTAGTAAAGCATAGGAACAGGCCCCTCGGCCCACCAAGACTCTGTTGACAAGATGCCTTTCTAAACTAAAACTCTTTTGCCTCAGTATGGTCCATATACATCTATTTCCTGCCTATACATAGATCTGTCAAAATGCCTCTTAAATGTTGCTGTTGTATCAGCTTCAATCTCTTTGTTTTGCAGCGCATTCCAGGCATATACCATCCTCTGTGTAAAAAACCTGTCTCTCACATCACTTTTAAACTAACCTTTTACCTTAAATCTGTGTCCTCCACATTCACCTCTAAGTCATTTATATATTACAAACAACAGGGATCTCAGCACTGATCCCTGTGCAACACAATTGGTCACAGATCTCTAATCAGAAAAACAACCTTCTACCACTACTCTGTCCTCTATGACTAAGCCAATTCTGTATCCATCTTACCAGCTCACTGTGGAGCCCATGTGACTTCACCTTTTGTATCAGCCTGTCATAGAAACCTTGTCAAAGGCCTTACTAAAGTCTATATAGACAACATCTACCACCCTCCCTCATCAATCAACTCGCTGCTTCCTCAAAGCACTCAATCAGGTTTGAGAGACATGACCTTCCTCATACAAAGCCATGCTGCCTATCACTAATAGGTCCATATTTCTCCCAACTTGAGTAGATCTTATCCCTAAGAATCTTCTCCGATAATTTCCCTACCATTGACATAAGATTCATTAGCCTGTAATTTTCCAGATCATCTCTATTGCCCTTCTTAAACAAAGGAACAAATGTTGACTATTCTCCAGTCCTCTGGGACCTCTTCTGTGAGTAAAGAGGATTCAAAGATTTTGTACAAGGCCTCAGCAATTTCTTTCTTCACCTCCCTCAGCATTTTGGGATAGATCCCATCAGCTTCTTTAATCCTTTTTAAAAAGCTCAACACTTCTTCCTTTTTTAGATTGACATGCTCCAGATTATCAACATACCCCAACCCAGACTCACCAGCCACTATGTCCTTCTCCTTTGAGAATACTGGTACAAAGTGTTACCCACTTCCTCCAGCTTCACGTATAAATTCCCTCCTTTGTCAGTGAATGGACCTACTCTTGCCCTCGCTACCTTCTTGGTCCTCATAAGCAACAGGATTTTGATAAATTCTGTTTGCAAAAGACATTTTACGGTCCCTTTTTAGCCCTCCTAACTCCTTGTTCAATTTCATTCCTCCACTGCTTCTTTGTACTTTGAGGTCTATCTTCAATTTCCTCAATCATTTGTGTGCCTCCATTTTGTTTTTGGCTAAGCTCTCAATTTTACCGGGTTCCTAAATCTTGCCATCCTTATTCTTCATTTTCACAGGAACATGCTGCTCCTGAACTGGCCTTCAAAAGATTTTCATGTGCCAGATGTGGATATACCTTCAAACTACCACCCCAATCTACAATCCCCAGTTCCTGACTAATAATGTGGCAGTCAGCCTTCCCCCAATTTAATACTTTCACCTGAGGACTTATATCCTTATCCATAAGTAACCTAAAATTCATAGAATTATGGTCACTGTTCATGAAGTGCTCCCCAACTTTAACACCTGGTCAGGCCAGTAGCAGGTTGAGCATGACCCCTTCCCTAGTTGGACTTTTTACAATCCATCCTGGACATACCTAAGCAGCATGATGGCTCAGTGGTTAGCACTGATGCCTCATAGTGCCAGGGACCTGGGTTCGATTCCTGCCTCAGGTGACTGTCTGTGTACAGTTTGCACATTCTCCCTGTGTCTGTATGGGGTTCCTCCCACAATCCAAAGATGTGCAAGTTAGGTGAATTGGCCATGCTAAATTGCCCATAGTGTTTAGGGATGTGTCGGTTAGGTGCATAAGTCAGGGGTAAATGTAGATTAATAGAGGAGGGGTCTGGGTGGGTTACTCTTCAGAGGGTCGGCATTGACTTGTTGGGTCTAATGGCTTGTTTCCACACAGTAGTGATTCTATGAAGCAATTCCCTCCCATCCAAGCCCTGGCACTAAGGGAGTCCCCTCAATATATGGCAAGTTAAAATCATCCACCACAACAATCCTGATGATTTCACATTTTTCCATAATCTGTCCACATATCTATTCCTCTATCACCCTCTGGCTGTTGGAAGGCCTGTAGTGCAATCCCAATCCCAGAACATTTCACAGGCAGTCTTATCCTTCTCTCAACCGAATCTCTGTAATAGCTACATGACACTTATATTTATTCATCCAAGCTCTACGTTCACCTGCTTTATCTGTCATACTCTTCATATTACAACAAATACACAACCCTACCATGTTCTATAACCTCTCTCTTGTCTGTTCTTCTTCTAAGTCTTATTGGGTTTAATCTGTAACTCTTCCTTGGTCATTTCACTTGTTGACCTACCGCTCTGGACTATATATTTTTATATCAAATATTATTTCAAATTCAATGGAGAAAATTAATGTTTTGTTTTGGTCAGTGTTAGTGAGGAAGAGGGAGATTTCTCCTGATCGATATTGCCAGTGAAGTCAGTAATGGATTTTAAAATGCTTTTAAGACTGTGTCAGAATATTGAATACAACTAAACTGCCATTGTACTTAAAATATTGCTGACAGAGAGTAATCACAGGAAACTTTTGATTCTGTGGTCACAACATATTGAGACAGTATGTGTTAGTGCAATACGGATTTTGATTCAAACGTAGAATTGAAAATGTCTCACTAATTCACACAATCAGGCAAGTTCTTCTCTCCCAAGTGATCCAAAGTATGATGATTTTAATGATCCAGGATGAAATCGAACCTTATTGCACTTGTTTTCCACTGAATATTTGCCAATGGATAATAGCGAAGTCTGGAGAATTGATAGCAAAGGCACATGGCGTAACCACAGATAACAACATTAATTGATCAAAGAGGTGGGAAGGTACAATTTGTGGAGAATAGAAATTTGATGCAGTGAGCAGAATGTGCTTTTTTAAAAACACATAATAAGCTGTGCCAATGTGAGGTAGTAGCAGAGTGGTAAACTTCAACAAAGACGAGCCCCAGAGGCTATCACAGGGAAAGTTGAGATACCAAACAAAAAAAAAAGAAAAATTCAAAGTCAGAGCCAGTTCATTATTAGTTAGTGTTTTTAATGGTTAGTTTTCTTTCTATTTAATAGTCAGCATTTATATTAGGTAAAAACAATGACTGCAGATGCTGGAAACCAGATTCTGGATTAGTGGTGCTGGAAGAGCACAACAGTTCAGGCAGCATCCAAGGAGCTTCGAAATCGACGTTTCGGGCAAAAGCCCTTCATCAGGAATCCTGATGAAGGGCTTTTGCCCAAAATGTCGATTTCGAAGCTCCTTGAATGCTGCCTGAACTGCTGTGCTCTTCCAGCACCACTAATCCAGCATTTATATTAGCCACATAATTAAACAATTTTAAAATTTAATAAACTCTAAATATGCTTTAATCTATAAATAAATATAAGCTAAGATATATGATGTTCCTGGTTCACTAGCACCATAAAAAAAACTCTAAGTAGATGGCTGACAACCTTGAACAGAAAATACTTGATTGTGTCCTCTCTAGTCCATAGTTGGTCTTAGTCTGCTCCTCTCGATCCTGACCCGGGTCACCTGATCCCACTCTCTTAAAGGGGCTACACACAGTCAACTACATACAGAACAAGTTACGTTAAGTTAGGTTTTAGAATTTAGGAGTCTGGAGTGCAAGGCTATTCTGAGAGATGTCTCAGTCTCCAATCACTCTGATATGGAGTTGCTTGACTGTCAGTAGGTACTACACAACACATAAAGGAGGAAGAGGAAGGAGTATGTTGACATTCATTGTTGATCTGTTTGCTGAGCTGTTAGGTTTGTGGAGAGACGTTTCGTCCCCTTTCTCGATGTCACTTAGAAAGGGGATTAAACATCTGCCAACAAACCTACCAGTTTGGTGAACAGACCAACAACAAATCCAACCAGCCCCCAAGCTACAGATCTTCACAAAGAAACTTTAAGAATGTTGACACTTTGCTCCAGAACACTATCACAGTTCTGTAGAGGTGCAGATTCACAACATTGATAATATCTATTATGTACAGAATTAGGGGAATCTAGTGAGATAGAATGAAATCCACAGAAACTGATCTTATCCAGTAAGTGCACAGGTATTACAAACTGTGAAGATAAGGATGATGATGACTGGAAAGAATGTTTAGTATGGCAACAAAATGGGAGAGAGGCCAATTTTGATGGTATTAGGCAAGAACTTTCAAAAGCTGATTAGGGGCAGATGTTCATAGGTAAAGGGGCGGCTGGAAAATGGGAAGCCTTCAGAAATGAGATAACGAGAATCCAGAGAAAGTATATTCCTGTTAGGGTGAAAGGAAAGGCTGGTAGGTATAGGGAATGCTGGATGACTAAAGAAATTGAGGGTCTAGTTAAGAAAAAGAAAGAAGCAT
>NC_057723.1:53522844-53603472 GCF_004010195.1 Chiloscyllium plagiosum | reverse complement strand
GGAGCGTCGGAGACTGAGGGGTGACCTTATAGAGGTTTACAAAATTATGAGGGGCATGGATAGGGTAAATAGGCAAAGTCTTTTCCCTGGGGTCAGGGAGTCCAGAAGTAGAGGGCATAGATTTAGGGTGAGAGGGGAAAGATATAAAAAAGACCTAGCGGGCAGCTTTTTCACACAGAGGGTGGTATGTATATGAAATGAGCTGCCAGAGGAAGTGGTGGAGGCTGGTACAATTGCAACATTTAAAAAGTATTTGGATGGGTATATGAATAGGAAGGGTTTGGAGGGATATGGGCCGGCTGCTGGCATGTGGGACTAGATTGGGTTGGGATATCTGGTCGGCATAGACGGGTTGGACCAAAGGGTCTGTTTCCATGCTGTACGTCTCTATGACTATGACTATGACTAAAAAGTGAAAGCTAGAAGATATAATGTAACTAAATTAGGAGTGAAAAATAAGAAATGTTTGTGAAAACTAATAGTAGACGTGAACAGATTGGATAAATGGCCCAAATGAGTGTTATTTCTTCAAAGATACAAAGTAAACAGAACGAAGTAAATTATTTACAGACATAAAATTAACTCAGAGGCTTCAACATTGTAGTAATTACGGAGAGATGACTGCAAGATGGTTAGGACTGGAAACTGAACATGTCATTGCATTGTCCGGAAGGACAGGAAATAGTGGCAGAGGAGGATAATCATGAGTGTTAAGATTGGAATTAGTTCTACAATAAGAAATTATGTAACAAGAGGCAATCATGACTTAATGCCCAGAATTAAGAAATGAAAAAGGATTTAAGATTGCAGGAGGCTTGTATATGTGTCCCTTGTGTACAGTTTAGTATAGTAAAATATATTAATGCTCAAATTGAAGAAGCATAGCATGAAAGCAGAATGCTTTTAATGGGATAACAGACAAGCTTATGTCAGATAAGTAGGGAATTTCTTGATTATGATCAGGATATTTTATTGCAACAAAATACTCAAACTCAAAAGAGGTTAAGTCATATTAAATTTAATAATGAGCAATAAGTTAGATCTAGTTAAAACCTTAACAGTGCACGAACATTTACCAGACAGTAGTAAAGATATGCCTGGTTGTGATGTTATATTCGGTCAATGAGGAAGACAAAACAATTGACTGTCAGATTTGGGTAATAATTATTTTCAATAGTGTGGGAGGAGACTGTCCACAGTAAACTGGCACACCTTCTAATAAGTAAACTGGCAGAAAGAATTTCACACAATTCAGAACTAATTTATACTAGCAAACAGTGAGAATTCTATTTGCTATAAATAAAAAAACAGGGGTGACTGAAGAGGTAAGAGACAGCATAAAGCTAAAAGAATAAGCAAACCAGAATATAGTATTGTCATAGAAGTCCTGAAGGAGGATTGGGAACCAGAGGATTGGGAGGACCAAGAAACTGATATAGAAAGGAAAAAGAGAATATCTTAGTTTTTGGGAAATGTAAAAGCTGATTGTAAAATCTTTGCAATCTTGAAGGCAAAAAGATTAGCAAAGTTAAATGTAGGCCCATTAGAGATGGGGACGGAGAAATGATTATGGAGAACAAGGAAATGGTGGAGAAACTAACCAGTTACTTTGAAGAAAATACAGAAAATCTCCCAGAAATACATCCGAGAACTTATGCAACTGAGAGTTAAATAAATTATTATTAGTAAAGAAGTCATTCTTGAAAAATAAGCTGGATCAGAGGAACTTCATCCCAGAATGTTGAAGGAATAACTACAGAGATAGTGGATGCATTGGTGATCATCTTTTGTAATTTTATGGACACAGTGATCTAGAACGGTGGAGCATGCTCGAGGAATGAACAGTATAATTCTCTTCCTACGTTCCTATTCCGCCTCCTTAGGGGAGGAAAATATATCATCATTACCCTGACTGACCTGTATATGAGTTTAGATTCACAGTAATGTTGTTGATTCTTAACTGTCCTCTGAAATGACCTAGACAATCACTCAATTCCAACTCAAAACCAGAATGGGCAAATAAATGTTGTCTTTACCAGCAATATTCAATTCCAGAATTAAAAACAAATGATGGAGTGACTGAACACAGTAACATTTACAGCTGATCAGAGACAGCCAATGGGGATTTATAAAATGTAGGTCATTTATCCTTCATAAGTCAACAAAGCTCTATTGGAAAGAACAATTCTTATCACTACACTCAGATACTGAAGTGAATCTGGACTGTTTATCAACGACGCATTAGGGCATTAGAGAAATCCCACCAACAATGGCACTCTCACACCCTCTGCATGCAATGAAATAACCATCAAACACATCCTCATGTTTTTCTTGAAGCCAATTCTGCAAGCATTCAGGCTGCAACAGATTCAACACTGTGCCCAGATTGGCAAAACGTGTCTCCCCAACTCAATGCTGTTTTCTCAACACTTAAACAGTTAATCTACCAGGGAAGAACAAATAAACTGTTTCAAGGATACTCTGAAGCATTCATTGCAGTTTACCAGCAAAGACATGATGAGTAATAATATATTTTTGGCAGCACAGACTTGATGGGCCAAAGGGCTGTACTATATGACTCTATGACAATGAATGTGCTGCTAATTGTTCAAAATGGTAACAAATTGTCTTTCATGCTACACCACATTTTTTGTTACAATGTCTTAATAATGAGGCAAAATGGCAGTAAGGAAAGAAAAAAGGAAACAAATCCCTGTACCACTACCTCAAAGTACATCTTGTTTGATATTACCAAAGATTTGTAGGTTGAGAATTAACTTACTTAATCACATGATTTCTGTGATGTAGGCTGTGATTATACTTTTTAGGTATTTAACAGCATTTATTGTAGTGTGGATTTTTGCTTTTTGGTCAGTTGGTTTTCTGCTTGAAGTTCATTTTTAACTTAATTATTTCTATAGCCATGGTGATATCTCGTAAAACAGTTTTTGAGGGCTAGTTTTAGGCAAAATGAGTTTTAGTGCACATTAATATGATTTTACAACTGAAAATGTTAACAAGCTAAGTTTCAAAGGTCAGGAGATATTTCTTTAAGCTTCATGGAAACACCCATTGCTTACAAAGGGAAAGAGATACTTTCTTTATGTTTTACTTTGAGTTATAGGGAATCCTATGAAATCCTTTAGTGAAGATGCTTGTATGGACCAGTGGTCCTGAGACATGAAGACCTAGAGAAACCTGATTACGATGGAACAAATACTTAGAGATGGCCCCAGACCAGAAGTGGTGGATTAAAACCCCGAAGAGGTTGCTTACATTTGAATATGTTCACATTAAGGTATATAATATCTCCAGGAAGAAGATGCAGTTCCAGTTTATAAATTAAAGTCACAAGTAACTCAAATCTATCGAAGTGTTATAGGACAGAGATCTTGGTGTGACTGCTATACAAGTAATGTTTACAGGTACTATGCAAGGTGTTTTTGGAAGTTCCAGCAGTGTGTTTTGGATACTGTACAAGAGTGATTGATTTTGTTTTCAGTTTATAAAATAGGAATTAATAGGAACATTGGAACAGGGGTAGGCCATCTAGCCGCTTGAACCTGTTTCACATTCATTAAGTTCACGAGTGAATTATGGCCTAACTCCATATACAGAGGAACCTCAATTATCCGAACGAGATGGGCGGGCACTATTTCATTTGGATAATTAATTATTTGGTTAATTGATTCAATGCCTCTCCTCTGGGGGGTCAGAATTTTCTGTTAAGTCTGCTCCCTGTTCAGGAGACTGCAGCATAGCGTGTGCGAACTCCCACGCCCCCGCCCAACCCCAACCCCATCCAACACCACCCCCCGCCAACCCCACCTTTGCCTTGTACAGGACAATGCTGGAGGGATTATCTAGGGAAGGGGGGTTTAGGGTTCACCCCTGTGTCTAACTCCAGGGAAAGTGTGGGGAGAGAGAGGGAGGGCGGGAGGTCAGTCATTTGGAGACGGTGCCTGGGCTCATATCAATGTCCAGGACTGTTCTCGGTAGCATTTCAGTGAGCCGAGATCATTTTTAATCATTGTTCAAAAAAGACGCGATCAGGGCTGAAACAGCTCCTTGATGTAATATTTCAATTGGGACCTCGAGATCTCCTTTGGATAATCCAATATTTGGATAATTGATATTCAGATAATCGAGATTCATCTGTATCTGCCTTTGGCCCACATTCGTTGCCTTTGTGAACAAAACTTTGCCTGTCTCGGATTTAAAATTAACAACGGATTCAGTTTGCAGTGCCATTTCTGGAAGAAACTTCCAAACTCCTACTACTGTTGTTTAAAAATCTTTTACTTTTTGTTATTTGCTTTATTTTATCCTCATTTCTGTTGCTACTAAACTTCTATTTTATTGCTAAAGCAAAATCTGTAGCATTGTATCTTATGTTTCAGTGAGAGAACATCATTAAAACCAAAACAACATGATTTGTAATGCTACGTTTCAGCTCTTCCGAACAAGGGTCACTGAATTTGAAACGTCAAGTCTGATTTCTCCCCACAGATGCTGCCAGACCTGCAGTTTTTGTTCTTGTTTCAGTTTGGGTTCTGAATTGTTCAGTGATGATATCAGTTGAGATCATAACAAAACCAACACTGAATGGATATCATCCTTGATTGAGAAACAGACAATGATGATTAGGATATTTGTGGCAAAACTTATTGAGTTTTTTATTTGAAGATGTGATTAATGCAGTGCATGAGGATTGTATATGGCCGTGTAGAAGATATTTCTAAAGTCTCTCTCTCTCTCCCCATTTCCTGCTGGGGAGACACTGCAGCCTCTCCGACTCAATATTGAGTTCAGTAACTTTAGAGACTGATTGCATCCTTTCAAGCTTTTTTTTAAACTCACCCCTCACCTGGTCCTGTTAAGACATTAATTGCTTTTAGCACAGTCACCCAATCCAGGTACTCCTCAGCCTATTATCACATTCTATGGGTTGCTTTCATTTTCTCTCAACTCTTATTATCTCTCATTCAGATTTTCTTCTATTCTGGCCTGCCATTCAACATCTCCTTGTTTACCTATGCCCTTCATATCTCTCTGGGCTACTCCTATCTGCTCACCTCCTTCCTCATCCCCCTAAGATTAGTTCATCTGAGAACTTTTCTGACACCCTGTAATTACCAGATGGACACCTATGGCTCACAGCAATGTGGCATTTAAGAGAATGAACCCCTGCAGTCATTCCCAATTCATAATTTTAAGTAACATTTTCCTTAAAGAGCTACAATAAAAAGAAAATCCATGCTTTTTAACAGACACTTACCTCCAGCACTCTCCCACTGATATATCTGTCACAAGTCTCACACTTAATGCCAAACTGTGAATGGTAATCGGTCTCACAATAAGGAACACCATCCCTTAGAAATAGAGAAAGAAAATTGATACTTAACAACTTATACTGAGCTACTCATCATACAGCCTTTTGCCTCTGGAAAACATCTAAATTTCTGATTTTCTTCATTTTCAATGCTTTACTGTTATTCTCAAACTGTGATTCAGTCACTGTATACTTCTATAAATGTCTTTGCTCTTACAATGTAACAGCAGAACAATTGTAATGCAGTTTTCTATTACAGAAACCTGATAACACCAAAATTTGATGATTATTTTAAAGCTGTAAAGGATCAAAGATGTTCAATGCACAAGTTGCATAATGTGAAGCGACATGAGTTCAGGACATTTAATCTTCCTGCCCGTTTATAGACACCAAGCTTCTCATGCTATTTATTTTTCCAATACCAAACATCAGAGGTAATGTTGCTAGCTGTAGTATATAAACATAATGTGGTGCTGGATCACATTTTTAAAAGCATGATTTAACTTGATTAACTCGCCCTTTAACATCTCTCCTGGTGGTTTTATCTTGTGGCTTAAATGTTGGAGATTCAATGCCACTTGGAGATGAACAGCTCCCCTGCTTTCAAAAGGTTATTTGTGCTGAAGAATACATCTGTTCATGTTTGGGTGGACATTTACTAATGAAATACAAATGAAGGGAACATGATCTTTGCTGCATTTTCTGTCAATTGCATTGCAGAAACCAGGTATACCTGTCTACTCCCAACATCAATATTCAGAAGGTTGTGGAGCATTGAGTGAAGATGCCTTGAAAGAGGGACCTGTGCAAGTGCTTGAATGTTTATGAAATAACTGCACAGAAGCCAGTATCCTGTCACCAAGTCACCCTTTATTTACTTGTCACCAGTCAGCTTGGAGTCAGTCACCTGAACTGAGGAGATTCTAATCTCCTGGTTATATTTTTTTTGTAGAAATAGAGGTAAGGCTCACCCAGCCAGAAAAGAGTTGAGTCAACAACACAGTCCAACAGGTGGAGCTTCCTCCTCCATAGTACACTGGCTGTGGCTGGTTAGCCAGCTTGGAGTCAGTCGCCTCAACTGAGGAGATTCTAATCTTCTGGTTATATTGGTCAGCCAGGCTTTCCCGTTTGGGGTTGTTAACCTTGGCCAATCAACAACCTTGTAGTCGATGAGGTCAACCTATATCCAATTACTACATCCCTCTCCCGCCAAGTCCAGCGATGGAGGCCTGGTCTTTCGCTTGTAGCTTTGATTCAGACTCTGACATGGAACACACATAACCAGACCAGAGACTGCCACTTGTGTCCAGAGCAGCTCAGGAGAGTCTCTTCCTCTTCTTCCGGTGGTAACGCTATCAAGGCTGCATCGAACTCAGACCTTCAGCTTGATGTGAAACAGAGGGAAGAACGCATGGTTTCTGACAGTCTTTTTGGCTGTTCTGATGGGCCAGGTATGTTTTGCTCCTGCCCAGTTTGCGAGGTAACAGCTTTCAGGTGATCCATGTTTGTTCAGGACTACATCAGCCACCAGAACTTTGTAAGTCATGGGACCTGACTTTGTGTTAACTTGCCCTCGTAACCAAACAGGATCATTTCTATGGTTCCAGCACCAAACTTCATCCCCTGAATTAAATTGTTTATCTCGTTTAGAGAAGGCATGTGGTTTGCATTGGCGTTCATGCTGCCATTTCACCCTGCAACCCCAGGTCAAGGAATATCAGGTTTAACCTGTTGCAGAGTCTTCTCCCCATCAGCAACTCTGTTGGAGCTATCTCTGTTGTTGCATTTGGGGTGATCCTATAATTGAACAGGAACCGGGACAGTTTGATATCAAGTGACACTATAGGTTGCTTCTTTAAGCCTGCCTTCAACATTTGAACTGCTCTTTCTGCTAGACCATTGGACAATGGATAGTATGGAGCTGTTCCTATGTGCCGAATGCCATTTGATTTCAGGAAATATTCAAATTCCCTAATGGAAACTGACATCCCATTGTCCGTGACCAATACTTCCAGGAGTCCATGTATTGCAAACAAGGCGAGCAGCTTCTCAATTATCATCCCTGAGTTTGCTGAACAAACTTTATGTACATCCAACCACTTTGAATGGGTGCCCAGAATGCCCAGGAACATTAAGTCCATGAAAAGACTGGCATAGTTGACATGCAACTGAGTGCAGGACCTTCCTGGCCATACCCACGAACGTGGGGACACTGCTAGTGGCTATTTTTATCCTTGTTGGCACTCTGGGTACTACCCCACCAATGCAGCTATGTTGGTATCCAACCCCAGCCACCAGACATAGCTTCTTGCTAGCATCTTCATCTTGGAAACCTCTGTGTGACCCTGGTGGAGTTAAGTCAGTATCTGGTGGTGACCTTTACTTGGGGAAATCACCCTTGCTCCCCGTAGTAATATGTTGTCCTCTACAGTGATCTGGTCTCTCTGGGTCCAGAAATGTTTCAATCCTGGTTGCGATAGCTCTCTGTTTTCCCCCATTACCACCAGCTTCTTAGTTTCATTAGGACGGGAGGTTTATGTGTCCGCTGTTGGATATTGTCTGTGATGACTGAAGGGTTTCCAGGAAGTTTACAACTAAATCGGACTCTTCCAAGAGAGGCACCACTGATGTGGTATCTACCAGAAGGAGGCAGCTCAAGGCATCCACATTAGCCACTTGATTTCCTGGATGGTGTTCTAACTTGTACTTGGAAGTGCTGAGAACAATGGCCCATCGCTGAATTCTATTGGAAGCTATGGGTGCAACCTTGTCTTCCTTCAGTAGTTCTGAGCAGGAGTTTGTGATCTGTTACTATGACAAATTCCTATCCATAAAGGTACTGGTAGAACTTTCTCACACCAAAGAAGACTGCTCAGCCTTCCTTCTCTATCTGGGCATCATCATACGCTACTGGGCATTGCTCTCCTTTGGGCCATCCAGTGAGCCAACACTACCCCAATACCAAACGGGGAGGCATCACATGTCAGCACTACTTCTCACTTCAGATCGTAGTGGGCCAACACCTTAGATGACGATAGCTGCTTTTTCACTTTCTTAAGGGCTACTTCTTGGCTATATGACCATTTCCAAGAATGACCCTTTTTCTATAGCAGGTGTAAGGGTGCAAAGATGTAGGCCAGGTTAGATATGAATTTTCCATTATAATTCACTCACCCAAGGAAAGACCGCAGCTCCGGTACAGACGTGGGAAATGGATGGGTATTAATTGTAGCATACTTCTTGCTCTCCTTAACCAGTCTCAATTGCAGGCAAGCGTGGCTCATGTCCAGCTTCGTAAAGGATAGCTCCCCCCCTCCAACTTTGCATAGAAGTCCTGTGAGGGATTGGGTATTTATCCAGCTGTGACAAGCGGTTTATTGTTTGTTTAAAATCCCGACACGGTGAACTGAGCCATCAGGACTCATAATCAGTATGATTGGTATTGCCCATTCTGCAAACTGTACTGGTTTGATGGTTCCTTTGCTCTCCACTCTCCTGATCTCTGCCTCTACTTTTGCCCACAAGGCAAATGGCATCAGGCAGGCCTTGCAAAATCTTGGAATTGTGCTCTGGTTAACATGTAAAGTGGATTTGGCCCCTTTGCTAGTCCCAAGCCTCCACCTGAAATACTCCTGGCTATTTCACTAGGACTTCACCTACGCAGCCATTTTCTAACTGAAACATGTTGAGCCAATCTAGGCGAATCTTTCTAAACCAATTCTGCCTCAATAGGTCTGGGTTCAAGCCTTTTACTACCATCAATGGTAACTGAACAACCATTTCTCATAGGAGACGGGAACTGAAGCAGGACCCTTAATCTGCAATGTGTGTTCTCAGTCTGGCTGAGGTCTTGTGCAAATTTAAGGGTTGGAGTCACAGCGAATCTTGTTAAAGATAGATTCTGTAACCACAGATAGAGCTGTACTGGTATCGAACTCCATGGGGACTGGGTGACCATTTAACCAAACCATTAATTTTCCTCAGTTCTGATTTGGATATCATTAAAGGGGACTTTCCAGGGTATCCATTCTCCTACAAGTTTTCTTACTTAAACCAGGCCTTGTAGGACTCATTTCCTGTCTCAAGTCCGCATACCGGCAGCAACTATAGGCTGATAAGGCCCAGATCTTGAGGAATGTTTTAGCTCGGCTTTGTCATGGGGTTCTGCTGTGGGCTGGCCTAGGGTCCCTATGCTCAGGATATAACTTGCATCACGCTGCGCAATTGCCTCCACTCAAGTGGTGTTCTACAAGGGGGAGAGTTACATGGACACTTTGTTTCAGGAGACAGTCACACCTGGTTGAATAAGTAATTCAAATTAAATCAGTGATCAGGGACAACAGGGTGAGATTGCAAGTGAAGCAGGTAGGGGGATCCTGAGTTCAGGAACAGAGGAGTCTCAGCTCTTGACCTTGTCCAACAGGTGTGAGATGCTTGCTCCCTGTGTGGATGAGCAAAAGGTCTGTGGGGAGGATGAACCAGTTGACCATGCACCATAGTGCAGAAGGCCGTTCAAGAGGGGGGAGCAAAGAGATGGTTATGGGAGATTCTATAATTACGGGGACAGATAATATCCTTTGCAAGCCAGATTGGGAGTCCCGCATGGTGTGTTGCCTTTCCAGTGCCAGGTGCAGGGCATTTTTGATCAGCTTGAAAGGATATTGGTGTGAGAGGGGGAGGATCCAGTTGTTGTGGTCCACATTGGAACTAACATCATAGGCAATGTTAAGATGGAGGACCTGTTTGGGGATTATCAAGCAGTAGGAACAAAATTAAGGAAAAGGTCTTCAAGGGTCATAATCTCCAGATTACTACCCGAGCCATGTACACATTGGCTTAGGGATAAGAAAATTAGGGAAGTAAACACGTGGCCAAGGGAGTGATGTGGGAAAGAGGGATTCCATTTCATGGAGCATTGGCATCAGTTTTGGAATGGTGGGGGGGAGGGATCTGTACTGATGGGACAGTTTCCACCTGAACCGATCTGGAACCAGTGTACTAGTGAAAAGGATAAATAGGGTGGTCACTAGGACTTTAAACTAGTGAGTCGGGGAAAGGGAAAAGGAAAACGACTGGGAGTATGATAGTAAATAAAAAGGTAAGCAGCAGGTTAGCATTTGTGCAGGAGGGTTTAAATTCAAGACAGAGTATGAAAGAAGCAAAAAAGAAGGATAACTCAGGAGATATTATTAGAAATGCTGGAAATCATGACAGTAAGAAAGATAGCATAAGGACACTTAAGCTGAATGCTTGTAGCATTCATAACAAAGTTGATGAGTTAACGGCACAAGTCATCATGAATGAATATGATTTAGTAGCCATTAGGGAGACATGATTACAGGATGGCCATAACTGTGAGTTAAATATCCAGGGGTACCAGACTATTTGGAAGGACAGACAGAAAGGTAAGGATGGTGTAGCACTGATATTCAAGGACGACATCAGGGTGCTGCTGAGAGATGAATGTAGAATAAGGTTGAACCCATTTGGGTGGAAATTAGAAATTCTAAGAAGCAAATGTCATTTATAGATATAGTCTATTCGCCACCAAATAATAACATCAAAGAAATAACTATTGCCTGTAAAATGGAACGGCAATTATCATGAGGGATTTTAATCGATTGGTTGAATCAGCTCAGTCAGTGTAGCATTGAGGAGGTGTTCATTGAGTGTATCCATGATAGTTTTCTTGAACAGCATGTAATGGAACCAAAGAGGGAGCAAGCTATCCTTGATCTGGCCCTGTGTAATGAGACAGGAATAATTAATGACCTCATAGTCAGGGATCCTCTTGGAAGGAGTGATCACAGTATGGTTGAACTTTGAATACAGATGAAGAGTGTGAAGATAAAATCCAATACCAGGTACTGTGCTTAAACATGGGAGACTACAATAGAATGAGGGAGGACTTGGCTAAAGTAGACTGGAAACAATGATTTTATAGTGGGACAGTTGACGAGCAGTGGAGGACTTTCAAAGCAATTATTCAATGTCCTCAGCAAATGTATATTCCAATGAAAAGGAAGTACTGTATGAAAAGGGGTAATCTGCCATGTGTGTCTAAGGAAATAAGGGAGGCTATCAAATTGAAAGAGAAGACATACAAAGTGGCCAAAAATAGCATGAAACTAGAAGACTAGGAAAACTTTAAAGATCAACAGAAAGCCACAAAAAGAGCTATAAAGAAAAGTTAGATAGAACATGAGAAAAAACTACCACAGAATATAAAGACAGATTGCAACAGTTTCTCTAAATATATAAAATGAAATATAGTGGCTAAAGTAAACATTGGTCCTTTAGAGGATAAGAAGGGGTATTTAGTTATGGGATATGATGAATGGGCGAGGCATTGATCAGGTATTTTGTATTGGTCTTCATAGTGGAGGATACTAATATCATGCCAGTAATTGATGAAGAGAAGGTAGGTGGCAACCTGGAAACATCATTATTATGGAAGAGTTTAGTGTTGGATGAGCTAATGGAGCTACGGATTGATAAGTCTCCTAACCCTGATGGAATGCATCACAGGGTATTAAAAGAGAAATGGCAGGAGAAATAGCAAGTGCACTGGTGGTAATTTTCCAAAATTTGCTGGATTCTGGGACAGCAAATGTGACGCCACTATTTAAAAAGAGCGGTAAACAAAAGATGGAGGAATTATAGACTGGTTAGCTTAAACTCTATAGTGGGGAAGGTGCTCGAGTCTATTAACAAGGAAGGAATAGCAAGGCATCTTGATATAAATTATCAAATTGGACAGACACAGCATGGATTCATGAAGGGCAGGTCATGCTTAATGAATCTTTTGGAATTCTATGAAGACATTATGAGCAAGGTGGACAATGGGGACCCAGTGGATGTGGTGTACCTAGATTTCCAAAAGGCCTTGGACAAGGTGCCGCACAAGAGGATCAAGATGCATGGCATGACGGGTAGAGGATTGGTTGACTGACTGGAAGCAAAGAGTGGGGATAAATGAGTGCTATTCTGGCTGGCAAACAGTGACTAATGGTGTGCCTCAGGGATCGGTGCTGGGACCGCAATTATGCACAATTTATATAGATGATTTGGAGTTGGGGACCACGGTGTAGTGTGTCAAATTTTGCAGATGAAGCTAAGATGAGTGGCAAAGCAAAGTGTGCAGAGTACTGTGAAACTTTGCAGAGGAACATAGATACTTTGAGTGAGTGGGCAAAGGTCTATCAGATGGAATAAAATGTTCATAAATGGGAGGTCATCGATTTTGGTCGGAGTAACAGTAAAAAGGATCATTACTTGAATGGTAAAAAGTTTCAGCATGCTGCTATGCAGAGGGGCCTGGGTGTCCTTGTGCATGAATCACAGAAGGTTGGTCTGCAGGTATAACAAGTAATTAGGAAGGCAAATGGAATTTTGTTCTTCGTTGCTAAAGGGATTGAGTTTAAAAGCAGAGAGATTATGTTGCAGCTGTACAGGGTGCTGGTGAGGCCACATATGAAGTATTGCATGCAATTTTGGTCTCCTTACTTGAGAGAAGATGTACTGGCACTGGAGGAGGTGCAGAGGAGGTTCACTAGTTGATTCTGGAGTTGAGGAGGTTGGCTTATGAGGAGAAACTGAGTAGACTGGGATTATATTCATTGGAATTCAGAAGAATGATGGGGCATCCTACAGAAACATTTACCATTATGAAGAGAATAGATGACATAGAAGTAGGGAGGATGTTTCCACTGGCAGTGAAACTGGGACAAGAGGGCATAGCCTCAAGATTAGAGGGAGCAGATACAAGACTGAATTGAGAAGGAACTGTTTCACCCACAGGGTTGTAAATCTTCGGAATTCCTTGCCCAGTGAACTAGTTGACACTACTTCAGTAAACATTTTTAAAGCTAAGATGGATTTTTTTTTAACAATAAAGGAATTAAGGGTTACGGTGAGAGCGTGGTTAAGTGGATCGGAGTCCACGAAAAGATCAGCCATGATCGTATTGAATGGTGGAGCAGGCTCGAAGGGCCAGATGGCCTACTCCTGCTCCAAGTTATGATGTAAGCTCAGTCAGACAGGTGAGTGAGTCCACGTCCATCGGGAAGCCCTGTAGCTCCCATGCTCCACTTGCCGCATTTTCTAATGACCATGCCAGTTATAGTGACTGTTTGAAGTCCAGTTCGACTTCAGCGAGTAGGCACTTCTGCATGGTAACATTATTAATCCTACATATCAAGCAGTCGCTCAGCATTTCATTCAGTGTTAACCCAAAATCACAAGCCTCTGCCAGCCGTCTCAACCTCATCAAAAATCCTGATATGGCTTCCCCTGTTCTCTAACACCGAATAAAACTGATAGCATCTTAGAATCAGAGGAGGTTTGGGGTCGTAATATTCCTTAACCAACCCTGTCAACTCTTGGAAAGTTTTAGTGTCTGCTGCCTTGGAGCAAGCTAAGTTCTTAATAACTGAAAAAGCAAGTGGGCAGAAGGATTACTTGTTGCTTTTCATCTGCCCCAATGTCATTTGCACAGAAAAAAAATTGCATTCTTTCCACATACTGGGCCCAGTCTTTGGCAGCAGGGTCAAATGAGTCAAGTTTCCCAAACAAAGGCTTGCTGCCAGAAATGCTTACCACAACTGCAAGATGACTGTTGTAAGTGAATGTTTTTCAGGCACATCCTGTTTTCTCCCTTTGCATTTGAGATAACTGCACAGAAGCCAGTATCCTGTCACCAAGTCAATCTTTATTTACTTGTGCACTAGCTGTAGCCAACCAGCTCAGAGCCAATCTCCTGAATTGAGGAGAGTCCAATCTCTTGTTTTTTTTGGTCAGCCAGGGCCTTCCTGATTTGCTCAGGTAAGTAACCCCAATTAAAGACCTTGTAGTCAATGAAGTCGACCTGGTTCCAATCACTAAAACGTAACAGGCAGATTTTCTTAAATTTTTCTCAGAACGTTAAAAGTGAGCATATCAGCCACCTTTACCTGACAATGTTGCCTCAATGTAACATTCTTGCCACTGAGTCAGAAGATTTTGGATTCAAACCCCAAGCTCCAGCAGTACTCTATTGTCAAAATGTTATGTTTCGGGTGAATTGTTAAGCAGAAGTCAGCATCAAGTGAACATAAAATCCCATGATACTAGTTGAAGAAAAGCAAAGAAAGTCTCCTGACAACACTTTTTTTTTCACTGACATTACTAAAGTTAGTTACTAATTTTTGAGGAACCTTATGCACAAATTAGCAACTGCTTTCACCACAATACAACACTGACCAAAGTGTTTGAAAGACAGTATAATATCAAAAGTTCTTTAATTTTCTACATTACAGCAGTATGTATTCAATGTGTAGTTAATTGGCTATGAAAAGCTTTAAAATACTGTTGGTTGTGAAAAGAACCATGCAAGTTTGTTTTGTTATTTTGACCAGTGAATATTGCCAGCTATGTTGCAGGGATAGGTTAGTAATGACATTCATGTGAATAGCAAATTTCTTTAAAACATAGTGTCATATAAACCAGTCTTCAATGTGCTGTGTCACTAAATAACAGGTTCACATCAGGACTGTGCCTTTTAGGGAGTGTACTGTGCACAACTTTCCAATGGAATATTGGAAACACAGACATAGTCATTCTTAATACTTGCAAAACTCCTTGCTACAATGTCAGGGGAAACATAAGGATAAATGGTTCGCATGAGAAGGAACAATTAAAGCGAAGATGAAGGGAATGAAGGAAAGAAATCAAAGGGCATGACCGTGTGGGTAAGAAAAAAGTGGTGGTCTGTTATTAGGGATTGATTTGCATTAATAAAATCAATGGTCTGAAATTCTTCTAACGTTTTACATTTTTTTTAAATACACTGAACAAGAGGCACTAACAGCACAAGTACTAGGAAATGCAATAGTCAATATTTGTGTTGGACTGTAGATTGTTTGCATGGTCAGGTATGGAGGAAAGAATTCCTGACAATGATGGGTATTCAGTGACCACAGCTAAGTGATTACACTGTAGAGATAAATAGATGATATGAGTACAGCCGCAATATCATCATGGTAAAATCATTTGTCAAGATTCATTGTAGCTGGCAGAGGAGAAAGCTGGGGATTATTATTTAACTGTCAGTGTCTGGGCAGTAATCATTGGTTCTACAGTGGGAAGTTGATCTGCTCTGTCCCAGGCCCAGGAGCAAAGGGTTAAAGTCACTCCATTGTTTACATACAAATAACAGGAACTTGGGTGAAAAGGCAGAGAACTGAACTCTACAATGAATCAGTTTCTTTAGGAAAGAAAGAAGAAAATCCAAGCAAGATTCAATGCTGTACCAACAAATTATGAGCTCACTGAAGTTAGAGCTGAAAATGTGTTGCTGGAAAAGCACAGCAGGTCGGGCAGCATCCAAGGAACAGGAGAATCAGGAATTCCTGAAGAAGGGCTTCTGCCCGAAACGTCGATTCTCCTGTTCCTTGGATGCTGCCTGACCTGCTGCGCTTTTCCAGCAACACATTTTCAGCTCTGATCTCCAGCATCTGCAGTCCTCACTTTCTCCTCACTGAAGTTAGGCAGAACATGTGAATTAAATATAAAGCAGTAACTATGTCAATCTTTCTGAATGGATGACATTTCAATAGTTAATGAATCTTAATCCATTTTCTCTTACATATACTGCATTTTTCAAGTACCATACATACTTGCTGATATATTCTCCTGTCAGCACAACACCACAAGACTGGCATTTGAAACAGCTCACATGCCATTGCTTCTCCAAGGCCAGCAATGATTGTCCATGTTTGATTTCATCCCCACAGCCAGCACACTCTGTAATAAAAATAGAATAGATAATCCACAAAGAATCTTCCAAAATACTGTAATTACAACTCACTTCAAATGACTGGTAGAGAAATGATTGTTGTATTTCAGAGTGATACACAAAATTATGTCTTTATTTAAAACTATAGCAATCTGAGCTCATGTCAAGTTCTGTCAAGTTAACAGAATTATCACATTCATAAATATTTAATTTTATTCTACATAATTACACTTCACTTTACACTAATTAAATACATTTCTGAATAAGTTTAATTTATCATTTCAGAATTTCGTTGTCATGTTTATGTTACAAACCTTACTTGCATTCTAACCCATTTATCAATGGATTATGCCTCTTCCAAGTTCAAATTCAGTTCAGGCAATATTACTTTGTGGGCAATGTGAATAAGCAGCCCATATTATACTCTGTCTGATTTATTTTCCATTGACTGTATATTATACAGCACATAGCCTCCATCATTTTACAGATATTATGCATAAATTACAAAAGTAGGGAAGCCTCACTAAAACTTTACAAGGCACTAGTTAGACCACACTTGGAATACTGTAGTTTTGGTCCCTTTAACTGAGGGAAAAAATGACATTGGAAGCAGTCTAAAGAAGGTTGACTAAACTGATCTAAGTTATGGAGTATATGCCTGATGAGAAGAGGTTCAATGGATTGTGCCCTTATTAATTGGAGTTTCAAAGTGTGAGACATGACCTTACTGAAACATACAAGACCTTTCCCCTTGTGGGATAGGCTAGGATTCCTTAATCTCAGAGTAAAGAATCATCTATTTAAGTCAGAGATGAGGAGAATTTCTTCACTCAGTGTATATTCAATCTGCTGAATTCTTTACCTCAGAGGGCTGTTGAGGCTGGGCATTCAAGGTTGAAATAGACAGATTTTTAATCAGGAGTTGAATGGTGGAGCAGTTTTGATGATCTGAATGGTCTATATCTGCTCCTATGTCTTGTGATCTTATGTTTAACATTCATTATTTGATTTCAACCAACATATGTCATCAATTTTGATGAGAGATTTTTTTTAGGAAGGTACGTATATATTCTTCTACATTTCAACCAGGTGAAAATTGTTTACCCGAGAATAGTTTCAGTCCAGCTGTCAGGTTACCTGATTTGTTTCCCAGTAGATAAATTTATTCAATCTAGTCTAGGATGTACATCGAAAGACTCATACCTGACAGAGAAGGCATAAGTCTATATTTTTCAATGCAGGCAATAGAAAGTTGAAAGATGTGGCCCCAAAGTGTCTAATTATACAGCTAGACACTAGTTGTTTCTTGCTCTATACCTACTTTTGCATAAGCTTTATAGGGTGCTATGTTATGCTAAAACTCCAGCTCTTGATACATTGGGGTCAGTCAACAGCAATACCAAATAAACTTTTCAGGTCTATTAAGTTGGGTCACCATCTCCTTTGTAACTTCATCAGAGATGTGATGGAAACTCTACATGTAATTAGAAAGGGAAGGGTTTCCTCCACATTTCTGGCAAACGTTACAGCAGTTGATGGGAAACAGCTTGAGAAAATTCATAGCCATTACTATAGACAGCTGCCAGGAGCATTAAAATGGCTTTAAATCAAGTTGCTTAAAGATGACTTTGACAATATAGCATCCTTGCAAATAAATGTTCAACATAAAAACTAAAGATTTTCTAGCCAAATATTTTTCAATCTAACGGAATATTTACAGACTTAAACATGTTCATGGAGGGGTCCTGGAGGGTATGTAAAACATCAAGAGTTTAATACATGCTGTAACTTTTGTAGTCAGGTTTTTTCATGCCACAGCTAAAACAAGTTTGATGTAAATGCTGAAGCATCACTGCATCCCCAGTCATCTTAGGGCTGGGTTACCAAGTTAACCTCTGGCTTCTTTTAACTTTCACAAAGTTTTTTTTCAACGATCTGCTCAATTTCCTCCAAACTCACCTCCAACATAAATGGTGAGGAGCTCAATAGTTTGCTTGTCACTAAAATCAAGATAATCTGATCAGCTATCACTGGCATGCCCTTCTTTTCCATCAGTTAAATTCTTCTAATTTTCTCTCCTAATTCTAAGTTTGCATCCTTCTCCAGTTTCTGTCATACCTTCTCTATGCTCATCTTGTCCATGAGACCCATCTCCTGTCTCTTCAATTTTATTCCTACGAAATTACTGACCACAGAGCGTTCCTTCCTGACCCCCATGTTAACTGATATTGTAAGTGGCTCTCTCTTCAGGTGCTGTTTCTCTCTGCCTTACATCTGCAATCCACTCTCCTCAGAAAATAACCCTTGTATCCTTGCAAGCTATCACCCTAATCCCAAACTCTTCCTTTTCCAAAGTTCTTGAATGTGCTATTGCCTCAGAAAACTAGTTCCAATCAGATTTCAGCCTCTGCCATTGTACTGAAATAACTTTTTTCAAAGTCACACATGGTATCCAATGCAAATATGTTAAAGTTAAACTTTCCACATCCTCATTCTTCTTGACCTCTCTGCTGCATCCGGGATACCTCTCACATAGTTTCATTCTTATCTAACTAATAACAGTCTCCCTTTTGCGTTCCTACACCTCTGGTGTCCACCAGTGATCCATTTGTTCTTGGCCCCTTCTTAGTCCTTATCCAAAGCTGCCCATTGACAACAGCATTTTAAGGCATTGTGTTAGTTTCCACATGAATGCTGATGCCACCTAGCTCTCAGCTACTCCACTGCTGTGAAATTATCAAACTGTCTATCTAACATCCACTACTGGATGAGCAAGAATTTATTTCAATTAAGTATTGGGAAAGTGGAAGCCATTGTTTTCAACACCTCCTCCAAGCCTCTGATGTCCAAAAACAGATTACTCTCCCTAACAGCAGTTAAGTTAGTCTGTTCACTGCCTTAGCATCACATTTGATTTAGAAGTGAGCTTCTGACTTTGTATTTGCACCATCTCAAAGGCCATCTATTTCCCCTCTGTAACTTTGTTCAACTTCTTCCCAGCCTCAGCTCATTTGCTGCTGAAACATTCATTCATGACTTTGTTATCATCCAGACTCAAATACAACCATACTCCTAACTGGTGACCCACATTCAACGTGTTGCTAACAAGTTAGCCAAAACTCAGCTACCAGTATCTTAACTCACAGCAAGTCCCATTCCTCTATCATACCTGCACTCACTGATTGCACCAAATTCCAGTGAGACAATCTTATTGATTTTTGAATTCTTATCATGGTTTTAAAATTCTTCCTTTTTTTTTGTCATGTTTGTTATAATCTCCTTCAGTTCTATAATTTTCCACGATATGTGCCTCTAGTTCTGGCCTCTTGAACATATCTGATTTTTATCGCTCCAACACTGGTGCTGTGCCTTCAGTTATCTTGCAACAAGTTTGGAATATTCTCTCAATACTTCTCTGCTTCCTCACCTCACTTTACGATTTAAGGAATAAATGTATGTTTTTGTTCATGGTTTTGATCTTTCGACCTAATACCTCCTTATGTGTTTGGTGTCCTACTTTGTCTTATAATGTAGCTGTGAAGTGTCTTGGGATATTTCATTTTGTTTAAGTAATCATACGAATCTAAGTTGTTGTTAAGCTAATTCACTTTTTTAAAGTTGAACACAAACCCTTTGTTGTAAGTTTAATGGAGCTTTATAACCATGGATGGGAATTATTAGTATTGGTCATAATCAGCAAGTTACATATTCATCATCTACAATCTATCTTGGACAGATGAACTGATCCTTAGCATTTAATTCTGTTAAACTCCCTTGGTGTTGATAATGTCCTGTCAGTTATAGTACAAAAGGAAATAACTTTAAAACTGAAGCCAAATTTTGGTTGTTATCTTCTAACACCAATTGTCTGCTGTTTACAGTGATTAGATTTTTCCACAACACCTTTTGATTAACTTTATAACACATCTGGTCAGCCAGCATCCGAGGAGCAGGAAAGTCGATGTTTCAAGCATAAGCTCTTCATCAGGAATGTAGGAGGGTGGGCCGAAGGGGGCCGAGAGATAAGTGGAAGAGGGGTGGCGCTGGGGGGAAGGCAGCTGGGAATGTGATAGGTAGATGACGATGGGAGATCATGGTGATAGGTCTGAGCGGAGGTTGGAGCGAATGGATGGGAAGGAAGATGGACAGATAGGACAGTTCAAGAGGGCGGTGCCGAATTGGAGGGTTAGATCTGGGATAAGGTGGGGGGAGGGGAGATGACGAAACTGATTAAATCAACATTGATCCTGTGTGGCTGGAGGGTCCCGAGGCTGAAGACGAGGCATTCTTCCTCCAGGCGTTGGGTGACTAGAATTTGGTGGTGGTGAAGGCCCAAGACTTGCGTATCCTTGGCAAGTGGGAGGGGGAGTTGAAGTGGTCAGCCACACGGTGGAGGGGTTGTTTAGTGTGTGTGTCCCAGAGGTGTTCTCTGAAACGTTCCGTAAGTTGGCGTCCTGTCTCCCCAGTGTAGAGGAGACCACATCGTGAGCAATGGACACAATACATGATATATGTGGAGGTGCAGGCAAATCTCTGTTGGATGCGGAAGGATCCTTTGGGCCTTGGAGATGAGGGGGAAGGTGTGGGCGCATGTTTTGCACCTCTTGCAGTGGGAAGGGAAGGTGCGGGGAGTGGAGGGTGGGTTGTGGGCTGGGGGGGGGGGTGGGGGGGTGGAGACGTGGACCTAACAAGGGAGTTGTGAAGGGAATGGTCTCTGCAGAATGCAGATAGGGGTGGGGAGGGAAATATATCTCTGGTAGTTTGACTCTGTCTCCAGCATCTTCAATATTCACTTTCTCCTCCTTAATAACACATCTGTCAACTTCCTAATGCTTTTGTCAAGTTTAGTTTTACTTTTGTCTAGTCTCAGGGAAACCTTATGCTCAGTTTTCTTACTGGCACACCAAGAACTGCTGTAGACTATATTATTGAATTTTGTTTCATGAAATATTTACTATGCTGCTGCACAGTAAGGTTCCAGCATAGCTTTGAAACCAAGATTTCAAAAAATTGTTTTGAAGTATGTTTCTTAAATAATGTGATTGACAATCATGAAAGAAATCACAGCTTTCAATAGTTTGCCTGTCCAAACATACAGAATTGGCAGAATGTAAAATTGAGGAAGTACATTATATGAAAAATGAAATGTCTAATACTTTAATAAATAATTTAACAAAATAATTTGAAAAGCTGTAACGAGATATTCAAATGTTTGTAATGATTGTTTGTAAAATCCTATTTTTGATGACAAGAATACATCTAAGTCTATACATATTTTTAACAGATACACTTATCCCTGCTTTGTATTTGCAATCTTGACTTTTTATTTCAGATTTCCAGAAAATTCAGGACTCTTTTTAAAATTACCTTGCTTGAAGTTTGGAAACTATTGTTGAATATTATGTATTAAGAAATCTAAAGTTGTCTTATTCATCAAAACAAGGATTAAATTTCAAAATATATTACTTTGATGATGATCTTAAGTGAAAAGTATCATGTTAATGGTGATGGTCCAGTAATCAATTGCTCATCAGGGATTGATTATTCTCTGGGTTAGTGTACTAAAACAGTAACATATTATAATTTATCAATTATACTGATGTCTATGGTGTATTTCACCTAGCAACCAAACAGACTAACAGTTTGGTAGAGTTGCAATGAAGTATACATGGAGCACATGGTGTCCTTAAAGGTGAACTCTCTTTAAGGCAACGTACAACATAACTACACATTTACAGTAAAGCTATCAAAAATGAAAATCTCTCTCTGTTCATTCAGCATCTTCAGATGTTTACTGGTTGCTCATCATGGCCTTCCACACATTTCTACCAGTCTTTCCCCGATGTTGCAATGGTGCAGCAAGAAGATGCAGCTGCCAAGAACTACCTCAGCCAGAAAAAAAGTTCAAAACCATTCCACCAGTCTTATTAAGCAACACGCCATCAGAGTAATTAATTCTATTTCATGGAAAATTGACAATCACCAAAAAGCATTTCCTTTGTTCCAGCAATGCTGCTAGATAGCAAAGTTTCCATATTTCTCTCTTTTCCAGGATCTATATTGGAAATTGCAGGGGAAGGTGGATTTTAACCCTTGGTGCAAGATGAGAATGTGGCAGACTGGTGGCTTTGTTTTTACACCTGCCAACTTCATAAGCAGGCAGTTATCTGAGTTAGTGCGTCATAAATATGCAAGCATCTGGTTCTTATGCAGATTTAGACCTACAGTGCCATGTTAAAGCAAAATCAGAGCTATTCCACCGAGTATCCAAACTTGTTAAAATCTATCAGGCTTACTGTCCCAGAGTTACTAATGCAGTATTGAAAGGCTCATTTACCCTGAAACATATAGTAAGGTTACCACTTCCTAATTCTGTAGTCTCTTCAAGTCCTCTGAGATATTTGCACTCATCTACTTCAGACCTCTTGAACATCTCCAATTTTAATCAGCCCACCACTGGTGGCACAGCTTTCAGCTCTTCGAGCCCTTGACTCTGAGATTCTTCTCCTAAATCTTTCTGCCTCTGTTTCCTGCTTTAAGATGGTCCTTAAAATCTGCTTTATTTTGACCAAACATTGCAATGTCTATCCTAATATTGCTTTATGTGACTCAATGTCAAATGTAGCTTTATAACACTCCAACAAAATGCCTCATATTTACATAAATATGTGTTTATGTAATTGAAGCTTAGGACTACAATGTCACTTGATAAAATGTATTGATAAAACGTTTTAGATTCTAAATAGCTTAGTTAACACTTCTTGCTTTACTTGCCTCCAGGAGGCTTTATTTGGTTATCAATAGGGTGGTGGATGAATACCTGGAAGATGAGTCTCAGCAACCAACAAACAGCAGCAGCTGTGCCTATTATGAAACAACAGGTGACAAGAGCTGTTTGCAGGAAGTCATAACCCAAACATAGTGCATGTGGAGTTCTGTGAGTCAAAGTGTATCTGGAGTCTGTCTCTCTACAGGCAGGTTATTTTAGGTGTTGGCAGGATTCTGAATCAGGGGCCTATGATCTTCCAGTTCTATTCAATGGGTAGGTAAAAACAATGACTGCAGATGCTGGAAACCAGATTCTGGATTAGTGGTGCTGGAAGAGCACAGCAGTTCAGGCAGCATCCAAGGAGCTTTGAAATCGACGTTTTGGGCAAAAGCCCTTCATCAGGAATAAAGCTGATCTCGAAGGAGAGCTGTTGCTGGTGTTTTTGAATCTGTAGTCTGTACTGTTTGTCCTGTTCGGGTCCGAACTCCACAACATTGCTTATTTACTACTGTGTTTTGTTCAATCTGCTACAGTAACCTTCCATTCTGACTTCAAAACTCATTGTATAGTTTATTATGAAAATGATTCATGCCCTACTCAGTACCCCACCTTCCCTGTTGACCTCAACAGCTAGCATGAGGGATGTATAGCAGTGACTAGCTTGCCTCATTACAGAAGTGCCTTTGGCTGCTCACATACTGCTATTGGGAGACCAGAAAACCGACCTGCTACAGTTATGAATGGAACCAGTAGCCACTCCATTAATGTTCATGTAAACTCAGATTACAGAAAAAGGATCATGCAAATTTCTGCAAGCTACTTGTACAGATATCAGAATGACTTCATGCTACATTTTCCTACTACAGAGATATTTTATGTTGGTTTAACAGTCTATCAATTCTCCTAATGTTGTAATCCTTCCAAAACACAGCAGGTTGGCTGCTGATTCTTACTGCAAAGGTTGCATTAGCCACCTGTTGGTAGTCACACCACTGAACTGACAGGTTTAAGCAATGTCATTGGACCATCAGCATGATTATTCAGCACACCACAGGTCTGCTTAAGCAAACATTCAGGTGTCTGCATTGTCTTCACGCAATGCTTCAGAAAAAGTAATTCTCATCCAAGAGGTTGGCTCATCCAGCACAACACCTTATTTTTGTATTTCAGGTCAGTCAGAGTTGCAGCGGGAATACAGCAGAGTGAACCTGGGAGTAGACAAGGGCAGGAACTTCAGGATAAAAGTCTGAGGAGCAGGTTAGTCAGAGCAACAGAGTGAACAGGGTGAATTCTACAGATAGTGCTCCGGACGTGGTGATAAGACTCAAAAAGTGACATAGGATTGACTGCTCAGGAACCAGATCTACAGACTCAGTTAGTCATACTTAGAGAGAGATAGCATGTAAAGTTAGAGTGATAGATAGAGTGCAATGTTTTGTGATTTGGAATTTGTTCACCAGAGAGCTGGAGTGAGAAATCTGATTTTTGGTAAGTAGTGGGTAAGATTGTCTAAAACCGGTTTTTAGTTTATCATTTATACTTGGTACGGTTCACAACTGCAGGAGAATTTGGCCCCAATGCTACTCCTGCAATATGTGGGAAATCTGGGACACCTCCAGTGTCCATGGTGACTTTATATGCAGGAAGTGTATTTAGCTGCAGCTCATGATTTGATTCTTGGAGTGGTTGGAGCTGCAGATAGATTCACTATGGAGCATCCGTGATGCTGAGTACATTGTGATTAGCACATTTACTGAGCTGATCACACCACCAGTAAGAGCTACACAGACAGCGAAGAGCTGGACGACCACCAGGAAGATGAATGCATGTGGGCAGGCATTGCAGGAGTCCCCGATGGCCATTCCTTTCTCAAACAGAATACTTTTGATGGGTTATAGCCTCTTAGGCAAAAGCAATAGCAGCAGGCAGGTCAGTGGCATTGTATACAGCAGGGAGGGTGGAAGCATAGGCAAATGGTAGTGATAGGGAACTCTATAGTCAGGGCACACATAAGCATTTCTGTGGCTAAGAGTGAGACTCCAAGATGGTGTGTTACCTCCCTGATACCAGGATCAAGGTTGCCTGTGAGTGAGCAATTGATATTCTGAAGGGGGAGGGGGAGCAGCCAAAGATAGTGGTCTATATTGTTACTAATGACATAGGTGGAAAGATAGATGAGATTCTGCAAAGGGAATTTAGGGTGTTAGGTAGGAAACTGAAAACAGGACCTCTGGGGTTATAATTTCAGGATTACTCCCTGTGCCACATGCTAGTGAGGCCAGAAATAGGGATAAAACATTGTTGAATGTGTGACTAAAGTGCTGGGATAGGAGAAATGTCTTCAGCTATCTCGATGATTGGAATCTCTTCAAGGGCAGGTGAGATCTCTAGAAGGAGCATGGGTTGCACCTAAACTGGAGGGGTACCAGTATCCTTGCAGGAGGTTTGTTAATGCCATTTGGGAAGGTTTATCTAGTGTGGTGAAGGTGTGGGAACTGGTCAAATATATAGGCATGTGGAGTGATTGAGAAGGTTGAAGTCAAGAAAGTCTAATTGGAAGAATGGGGAGGGCCAGCTTGATGAACACTGTGAGTCTGGCAGTCTGAAGTGTATTTATTTTAATACAAGAAGCATAACGAATAAGCCAGATGAGTTTAGTGCCTGAATTAGTACATGGGACTATGGTGTTGTAGACTTTACAGAAAATTGGTTGAGAAAAGGGCAGGACTGACAGCTCAACATTCCATGGTTTTGATGTTTCAAGCAAGATAGAGAGGGATGTAAAAGGGTGGGGAAGTTGCATTCCTGATTCAGGAGCAGGTGACAGTTGTATTAGGAGAGGACATCTTGGAGGGTTTATCCAGCATGGCAATATGGATGGAATGTAAGAATAAAAAGGAGCAATTACTATGATTAGGTTGTATCTTTTAGGCCTCCCAATAGCCAGCAGAAGACAGAGGAACAAATACATAAGCAAATCACGGAAAGATGGAAAAACAACAGGTTTGTTGTAGTGGGTGATTTTATTTTCCCAATATTGACTAGGACTCCCTTGCTCAAGAGCTTAGATGGAGCAGAATTTTTTAGATGCATCCAGGAAGTTTCTTGAAACAATATGCAGATAGTCCAATGAGGGAAGGGGTCATATTAGACCTTGTATTGGGAATGAGCCTGGCCAGGGAATTGAAGTTGAGTGGGAGAGCATTTTGGGAACAGTGATCATAATTCTGGAAGTTTTAAGACAGTTATGCATAAGGATAAGACTGGTCTTTTGCTGAAAGTGCTAAACTGGGGGAAGGCTAATTAAAACAATATTAGGCAAGAACTGGAGAAATTAGATTGGGGTGGCTGTTTAAGGGTAAATCCATATCTAACATGTGAGAATCTTTTAAAGGCTAGTTGATCAGAGTTCAGGGCTAGCATGTGTCTGTGAGGATGAAAGATATGGATGGCAAGATTTGGGAACACTGGATGACAAGAGATGTTGAAAGTTTAGTCAAAAAGAAAATGGAAGAATATGTAATGTTTAAGAATCAAACATGACTCTTGAGGAAGTTGAAAGGAACTTGAGCAATAAATTAGGTGGGCTAGAAGGAGCCATGACATGTCCATGCCAAATAAGATTAAGGAAGATCCCTAAGCATTTTGTAATATATTAGGAGCAAGAAGATAGCTAGGGAAAAGATAGATCCACTGAAGGACAAAGGAGAGGATTTATGGGTGGAGTCAGAAGAAGTGAGTGAGGACCTTAGTAAGTACTTTGTATTGGTATTCACCAAGGAGAAGATGATGGTAAGTTTAGAGAGGAGTATGTTGATGCCTTGGGACATGTTGATATTAAGAATGTGGTGGTGTTGGCTGTCTTCAAAAACATTAAGGCAGATATGTCCCCAGGGCCCAATGGGATCTAACCCAGGATACTGAGGAAAGGGAGGACATTTGCTGGTGCCTTGTCAAAGATCTTTGTATCCCCTTTAGCCACAGCTGAGGCCCCAGAAAACTGAAGAATAGACAATGTCATTCCTTTGTTTAAGAAGGGCAATATGGATAATCCAGGAAATTATCTGCGAGTATGTCTTACAGCAGTGGTAGGGAAATTATTGTAGAATATTTTTAGGAGCTGGAATTACTCATGTTTGGAGAAGAATAGACTTATTAAAGATAATTAGTGTGGCTTTATGCTGGGCCAGGTCTTGTCTCACAAGCTTGACTTAGTTTTTGAGGAAGTGACAAGGATGGTTGATTAAGGTAAGGCAATGGATGTTATCGACGTGGATTTTAGTAAGGTATTTGACAAGGTCCCTCATGGTAGACTGGCCCAGACAAGCAAATCATAGGGAATCCATGGTGAGTTGGCAAGTTGGATACAAACTTGGCTTGGCCATAGAAGACAAAGGGTAGTTCTGGAGGGTAGCCTTCTGACTGAGGTCTGTGACCAGTGGTGTTCTGCAAGCATCAGTACAGGGACGCCTTTTTTTCATATTAGTGGAGTTATGGACATCGAGGAAGGTTGTCAGAGGATATAACAGGATGTAGATCAGATAGAAAGTTGGTGGAGAAATTGCTGATGGAGTTTAAGATCTGGATAAGTTTGAGATTGTGTATTTTGGGAGGTCAAAAGCAAGAGGAAAGTATACAGTAAATGGCAGGACCCCGAGGAGCATTGATATACCAAGGAATCTTAGGGTGCAAGTCTATAGCCCCTGAAAGTGGCAAAACAAGAGGATAAGGTGGTAAATAAAGCTGATGGCATGCTTGCTTTCATCAGTTGGGGCACTGAGTATGATGGTTGTCAAATAATGTTGCAGCTGTATACAACTTTAGTTAGGCCACATTTGGAGTATTGTGTGCAGTTCTGGCCATCATACCACAGGAAGGACGTGGAGGCTATAGAGAGGGTGCAAAGGAGGTTGACCAGGATCCTGCCTGGACTGGAGTGTATCAGCTCCATGGACAGGTTGAACAAATTTGGATTGTTTTCGCTAGAGCGTCAGAGGCTGAGGGGCAATCTGATAGAAATATATAAAATTATGAGGCGTGGATAGTCAGTCTTTTTTTTCCCCAGAGTGAAGATATCAAATACTAGGGGGGTATAGATTTATAGTGAGAGGAGATAGGTTTAAAGGAGATGTGCAAGGCAAGAGTTTTCCACAGAGGGTAATAGGTGCGTGGAATGCGCTGACAAGGTCCCCCTTGTCCTTACTTTCCACCCCACCAGTCTCTGCATCCAACATATCATCCTCAAACACTTCCGCCAACTCCAATTAGACCCCACCACCCAGAACATCTTCCACTCCCCACCCCTCTCCGCCTTCCACAAGGACAGTTTCCTTCATCACTCCTTGGTTCATGCCACTCTCCCCAACAATCTCCCCAATACCCCTGGTACCGTTCCCTGTAACCATAAAAGATGCAGAACCTGATGGCACACCACCTCCCTCATCTCCATCCAGGGCCCCAATAATCTTCCAGGTGAGACAGAGGTTCACCTGCATCTCCTCCAACCGAGTTCACTGTATCAGGTGCTCTCGATGTTGCCTTCTCTACACTAGGGAGACCAAACATAAACTAAGGGAACATTTCACCAAGCATCTCAGCCGAGCCTGTAAGGACCAGCCTGACCTCCAGGTCATCGCCCATTTCAATTCACCTTCTTTTTCCATCGCTGACATGTCTGTCCTTGGCTCTATCCATTGCCACAGTAAATCAGAGCGCAAATTGGAGGAATAGCACCTCATCTTCCACCTGGGCAGCCTATAACCCAGAGGACCCAACACTGACTTCTCCAATTTCAAATAATCTCCCTTCCCCATCCCCGACTTCCTTTCCAGTTTAGAATGGCATCATGGTCGGAACAGATATGGTGGGCTGAAGGGAATGTTCCTGTGCTGCGCTTGTTCTATGTTTAAGACCAGAGAGAAGGTGAGAGCAGAAGAAAAAGGAATCCTTTGGCAAGATCTTATCATAAGGTACTGAGTGTTTGCCTAATTGTCAGTATTTCTGGTACACTGAAAGGTCTCACAAAGGCTTCTGTGCTCACAGTCCTTGTCACATCTTTCACTCCTTCTTTAACCATTAAGGAAGCATTAAGGAACAGTGACACCATTGAAAATCAATGCCATATTGACAAAGCAGACTCACAAGTTGCTATAAAAACAAGCTGGAGATCAAAGTACTGAATGTAATAAAGGTGATGAATATAATTCACATCACAATAATTCTCATATTCATTTCACACCCTAATATTATCCTGTGTTTTTTTTGACACCTTTCCCATCTTTAGCCCTTTCTGTCAGGGTGGGATTGTGGTTGGCAGGCAGGGAGTGAATGAGGCTTATTAAAAGACTTATTATTCAGAACTACCTGGACTCTACTGACAGCATCTAGCTTTTAGCCTCTGGTGGAAGGTGATGGGGAGGGATAGGTGGGGCAGATGGGAGTGTTATTTTAGTAATTTGGAGGGATGGTCCCAGGTGCAGACTGTAGGACTAGCACTCGCATGGGTATCCTGGTCATTTCTGCCTGCCTGCAGCCAAAAGCTGTTCTGTAGATGGATCCTTCCCTTCCCCCAGCTTGCTTACTGTAGCATCTGCAGTACCCACTTAGAGTCATAGAGTCATAGAGATGTACAGCATGGAAACAGATCCTTCGGTCCAACTCATCCATGCCGAGCAAATATCCGAACCCAATCTAGTACAGCACCTGGCCTATATCCCTCCAAACCCTTCTTATTCATATACCCATCCAAATGCCTCTTAAATGTTGCAATTGTACCAGCCTCCACCACTTCATCTGGCAGCTCATTCCATACCGTACCACCCTCTGTGTGAAACAGTTGCCCCTTAGGTCTCTTTTATACAATTCCCCTCTCACCCTAAACCTATGCCCTCTAGTTCTGGACTCCTCAACCCCAGGGAAAAGACTTTGCCTATTTATCCTATCCATGCCCCTCAGCCTCCTATGTTCCAGGGAAAACAGCCCCAACCCTATAGCTCAAATCCTCCAACCCTGGCAACATCCTTGTAAATCTTTTCTGAACTTTTTCAAGTTTCACAACATCTTTCCGATAGGAAGGAGACCAGAAATGCATGCAATATTCCAACAGTGGCCTAACCAATGTCCTGTACAGTCAAAACATGACCTCCCAACTCCTGTACTCAATACTCTGACCAATAAAAGAAAGCATACCAAACACCCTCTTCACTATCCTATCTACCTGCAACTCCACTTTCAAGGAGCTATGTGCCTGCACTCCAAGGTCTCTTTGTTCAGCAACACGGACCCACACCGATCCTTGTGGCACTCCACTGGTCACAGGCCTCCAGTCTGAAAAACAACTCTTCACCACTACCCTCTGTCTTCTACCTTTGAGCCAGTTCTGTATCCAAATGGCTAGCTCTCCCTGCATTCCATGAGATCTAACCTTTCTAATCAGTCTCCCATGGGAACCTTGTCGAACTGCCTTACTGAAGTCCATATAGATCACATCAACCGTTTTGCCCTCATCAATCCTCTTTGTTACTTCTTCAAAAAACTCAATCAGGTTTGTGAGACATGATTTCCCACCCACAAAGCAATGTTGACTATCCCTAATCATCCTTTGCCTTTCCAAACACATGTACATCCTGTCCCTCAGGATTCCCTCCAACAAGGGCGGTACGGTGGCTTAGTGGTTAGCACTGCTGCCTCACGGCACCAGGGTCCCAGGTTGAATTCTGGCCTCGGGCGACTGTCTGTGTGGAGTTTGCACATTCTCCGTGTGTCTGCGTGAGTTTCCTCTGGGTACTCCGGTTTCCTCCCACAGTCCAAAGATGTGCAGGCCAGGTGAATTGGCCATGCTAAATTGCCCATAGTGATAGGTGCATTAGTCAGAGGGAAATGGGACTGGGTGGGTTACTCTTCAGAGGGTCGGTGTGGACTTGTTGGGTCGAAGGGCCTGATTCCACACTGTAGGGAATCTAATTGGCATGGTGGCACAGTGATTAGCACTGCTGCCTCACAGCGCCAGAGACCTGGGTTCAATTCCCATCTCAGGCAACTGTCTGTGTGGAGTTTGCACATTCTCCCTGTGTCTGCGTGTGTTTCCTCGGGGTGCTCTAGTTTCCTCCTACAGTCCAAAGATGTGCAGGTTAGGTGAATTGGCCATGCTAAATTGCCGGTAGTGTTAGGTGAAGGGGTAAATGTAGGGGAATGGGTTGCTCTTCGGAGGGTCGGTGTGGACTTGTTGGGCCGAAGGACATGTTTTCACATTGTAAGTAATCTAATCTAATCAACTTGCCCACCACCGAGGTCAGACTCACCGATCTATAGTTCCCTGGCTTATCCTTACCACCCTTCTGCCTAGTCAGCTGATGCTTTCTGGGTTTAGCAGCGTATGAGGGCTTGATGGTAAGCTGCTGTACTTCTGCTCCTGTTGGGCCCATATGAATCACCAGACCATGATAGGTATTGTTCTGAGTTAATGAAAGGGAAGATATGTTAACACATGCTGAGAGAGAACAGCACAGATTTACCCTATACCACACCATCCTGGAATGAAACTTATCTTCAGTCGTTGAAACCTTGCTTCGTGATGTGCATTTCTACTTTAAATCTGCCTCAGGAGGCCCACTACAAATTATGTATAAAAGGACAGAGGCCAGTTTGTTTCTTGATGCAATTATGTGTGTATTTGCAGCTATTCTAAAACTGCCGAGATCCCATACCATCAACCTCTCCACTAGCTGCCCAAATCACACACAAGTTAAAATCAGGACTCAAACAACAGATCGACTGTTCATACTTTCTACATGGTGTGGAAAAGAAATATCTTAAAATGGAAGAACATCATTTAATCATTGTAAGAAGATACATTAATGTGGAAATGGTTGCTGCTAAAACACTCTGAAGATTACTGGTAAAATTTGTTCTTAATTACCTTGGGTTTTGTTCTGAAATCTACCTGGGATGAGTTGTTTACGTTATTGGAGTATTGTCTTCACAAAGATCCCCTTCAGTGTACTTTCCTTGACTCATATACAGGGAATGAGAATTAGTGATCGAATTTCAAACTGAGATCAGTAAACTGGTGCCCAAATGTCTGAATCTCCACATTTACAAAGGATTTACATGCATTGGAGGCAATACAGCAAAAGTTCATGAAATTGGTTCCTGGGATGACAGTATTGTCCTACGGTGAGAGGCTGAGGAAATTGGGCTTATGATCTTTGGAGATCAGAAGAATGAGGGGTGATCTCATTTGGATATACAAGTCTCTGAAGTGGCTTGAGACGGTAGATGCTGAAAGATTGCTTCTGTTAGTGGGGGAGTTTAAAACATGGGGGCACTGTATTTGGGTAAGGAGTCCATCATTTAGGACTGAGAGGAAGAGAAATAACTTCAACCAAAGAGTTGTTAATTTTTGCAATTCTTTCCCTGTTTTTTTTCTTTGAAATATTCACCCGTTTGTCTTTTAAAAGTTATCTTGAAATCTGCTTGCCCCACTTTCAGGCAGGTCTTCTTGACCATAACTTACAAAAATATTTTCTTCATTTTGCCTTTTTTTTATTGCGATTCAGTTTTAATAAATATCATCCAGTTATTGAGCTTGTAATTTTTGAAAACAATTTATTTTTATTTACTCCACAAAACCTACACATTATTTTGAAGGGCCCATATTACATCTCCTCTTAGCATTCTCTGAAGCATAAACCTCCATCTTCTCCAGGTAACTGGAGTTCCTCATCCCTGGTAACATTCTAACTATTCTCTTCTACATGACCTTTAAGACTTTGATATCTTTTCTAAAGTGTGATGTCTTAAATTGCACATTCAGCTGAAGTTTGATCAGTGCTGTATGCAAGTTTTCCGTAGCTTCCTACTTTCTGGTATACTAAACGTCTTTGAAAAGCTGTGGAAATATCTGTCCCCTGAACTGGTTACCACATTTCAGAGGTTCATGCAATTTGCAAACTTTAATACGATATCCTAAACTTTGAGTCCAGGTCAGTATAATTAAAAAAAACTTTTTAAAAAGAGATACATTGTGCAGAAAGTAAACCAAAAAGATCTTTAAAAGATGGCAAGTATGTTTCAATGAATGTTGATCTATAAAAGTGGAAAAACAATCGGTTGTCTTGTAAGGACCAGACATAGAAAGAATGTGATGCAATGTGAATTACATGTAACAATATTGAACATTATATCATAAATATATACCACATTTACACTTTGTCCCAATTAGTAAAGTTGATAATAACTAACACATTCCGTTTGTTTAAGTTATGCTTTTTGTTTTAAAAACTACTTGGATCCAGAGATATAAAAAAGAGAGTATTGTAGTTGGAGTTTAAAAGGTTTTAGAAAGTACTTAAGAAATGTATCATAAGTTAGAAAAGCAGAGGCATGAAATATAAAATGTAATGTACAATAATGGAGGGGAACTTGGTTGAGATAGTTTGGGTAAATTGGTGTTGCTTGGTTGACAGAAGAGTAAGAAATTGAGTTCCCAAGAGATCACAGTTATGTTTACTTTCATTGTCAGCACTTAAAGTTATAAATGATAGTTGTACAGTATCTTTTACAACCTAACAAAAGGCCAAAACACTTCATAGTCAATCAATTACTTTTGTAGTGTAGTTGTTTCTCTGTTTTGTAAGCACCCAGATCAGTGATTTACACACAGCAAGATACCACATGCTGGATTAGTGGTGCTGGAAGAGCACAGCAGTTCAGGCAGCATCCGAGGAGCAGTAAAATCAACGTTTCGGGCAAAAGTCCGTCACCAGGAATAAAGGCAGAGAGCCTGAAGCGTGGAGAGATAAGCTAGAGGAGGGTGGGGGTGGGGAGAAAGTAGCATAAAGTACAATAGGTGAGAAGGGGAGGGGATGAAGGTGATACATGCACCAATGAGATAAATGGATAAGCAAATTAAATGTTAATTTGTATAATTGCTGTTGATTAATAGGTTTGTTTTGATCAGAACACTGATCTTTTCTGGCAATCTGAAAAGGAAACCATGATTCAACTGTTTGGTGATAGCTCCAAATAAATGTCACTCTTTCAAAAGTGTACTAAAGTATTAAGTTGAACCAATGATTCTGAATTTTCCCAACTAATTAGTAATGACAATTTCCCAAAACTGTGATGGGGTCAATTTGGAGATTGCTCATCAGCTACTTGTATTGGAAAGGGAGGACTATTTATGCTAATAAAATTCTATCCTTTGTCCTGTCTCCAATAATCTAAATGGCATAGATGCTTCTACTATTGTCTTGTGATGGGAAAGAAGATATGCTATATTCCCCCTGACTTTTAGAAGTGGTGCAATGGTATCTATTTATTATTTACAGCACAGTACGGGCCCTTAGGCCCGTGATGTTGTGCTGACCCTTTTATCCTAATCTAAGATCAAACTAACCTACATATCCTTCATTTTACTATGATCCATGTGCCTAACCAAGAGTCGCTTAAATGTCCCTAATGTACCTGACTCTATTAACACTGCTGGCAACGCATTCCATGCACCCACCACATTCTGTGTAAAGAACCTACCTCTGACATCTTCCCAAAACCTTTCTCCAATCATCTTAAAATTATGCCCCTTTGTTTTAGCCATTTCTGCCCTGGGAAAAAGTCTCTGACTATTTGCTCTATCTATGCCTCTCATCATCCTGTTCACCTCTATCAAATCACCTCTCACTCTTCTTTGCTCCAATGAGAAAAGCCTTCTCTCTCTGAACCCTTCTTCATTAGACATGACTTCCAGTCCAGGCAGCATCCTGGTGAATCTCCTCTGCACTCTCTTTAAAGCTTCCACATCCTTCTGATAATGAGGCAACCAGAACTGAACACAATATTCCAAGTGTGGTCTAACCAGGGCTCTATAGAGCTGCAGCATAACCTCACACCTCTTAAACCCAATCCCAATGCTAATGAAAGCCAACACCACCATACACCTTCTTAACAACCCTATCAACTTAGGTAGCAACTTTAAGGCATTTATGGACATGGCATTCAAGATCCCTCTGTTCCTCCACACTGCCAATAATTCTGCCCTTAATCATGTATTCTGCATTCAAATTTGACCTTAGAAATGAATCACTTTACACTTTTCCAGATTGAACTCTATCTGCCACTTATCAGACAAGTTCTGCATCCTGTCAATGTTCTGTTGCAACCTCCAACAGCCCTTCACACAATTCACCACTCCACCAACCTTTATGTCATCAGCAAACTTACTAACCCACCCTTCCAATTCCTCATCCAAGTCATGTATAAGAATCACAAAGAGCAGAGGTCCCTGAACAGATCCCTGCGGAATACCACTGGTCACTGAGCTCCAGGCTGAATACTTTCCATCTACGCTCTATCTTCTTTGGGCCTGCCGATTCTGTATCCAGACAGCCAAATACTTCCTTACTTTCTGGATGAGCCTACCATGGGGAACCTTATCAAACGCTTTGCTAAAATCCATATACACCACATCCACTGCTCTACCTTCATTGATGTGTTTTGACACATTCTCAAAGAATTCAATAAGGCTTGTGAGACATGACCTGCCCCTTTAAATACCATGCCAACTATCTTTAATCAAAGTATGGTTTTCCAAGTAATCACAAACCCTGTCTGTCAGAATCCTCTCCAAAATTTGCCTATCATAGACGTAAGACTGAATGGTCTGTAATTCCCAGGATTATCCCCATTCCCTTTCTTGAACAGGGAATAACATGTGCCACCCTCAAATCATCTGGCACTAATACAGTGGACAAAGAGGATGCAAAGAACATCATCCAAAGGAGCAGCAACATCTTCCCTTGTTTCCTGTGGTAAATTGGGTGGGAAAATGCAGGGCTGGGGAGCCCATTGCTTACCTGACTCCCCCAATAAGATCAAAAGCAGAGATGGGTGAAGATGGCCTTCCTGCCACTTCATCGATCGAGTCTCTGAAGTGGCCAATTAAATGTTACTCTCTATTGGTATTCCACTACTGGTGGGGAGCAATGGTTCAGGGTGGGCTAAAAGCCACACTGAGGCCACAAGATCTACATTGACGGGTCTCCCTGCAGGATTGAGATGGGAATACACGCATGTAAATACCCTCTTTCCCTTATCCTCCAAACCAAATTCCACCAAACCTTTCTGAGTCCACCTGACAGATCAGCCAGTGATTCCACCTACTAACCTTGTCGTGGACCTACATGGATGCTGCTGCTCTGAGGTTTCTGAAATTCCACTTGTGGCCACTATGCCAAGAGGCAGCATGGATCTCAAAAGCTGCTAGTTTTTTGTTTTGCCGGCAGATCTTGAAGGTGAATTCTTTGCTTCAAGGACTGGGCATTGATCATAAGTAATAGTTTGCCTGTAAGGTATTTAAATGTCTCGGGGATTCAGGAAATGGCTGCATAGACAGTATTCAGCTTTCCAGTCACTGTCAATGAATTTGCTCATTGAGTAATTACATGAAAGTTATCCATACAATAGAAACAAAACTGGACAGACCACCTGGCTGATTGAGACATCAGGTACTGCAGTGTTTCAAGAAGGCAGCTCACCACCACCTTAAGAACAATTAGGGATGAGCAATAAATGCTGGTGCAACCAATGGCACCCACTTCCCATTAATAAATAAAACAAAAGCCTGAGATTATACAATTAGGATGGAGGGGACTATTTTTATTCTGGTTAATTGAGCTATTGGTGAATTTATTTTTATGGCTACTTCTTTTAAAGATGTTACTACTTAATCAACTTAAAGACAGTTTGCATGAAAGTAGAGCATCTGGAAAATATTGTTAAATTGGGAATAACTGTTGATCCTGGGCTTGGTCACTATGATTCAGCCAAAGAACAATACTGTTCCCTAATTTTGAACTTAAAGTGTCTCAGACAGTGCTTAGAAACAAAACTAACATGGAACAAATTACAAAATGGCACAGAACCAAATCTTCATTATGCCATAAAGTCAAAAGATGGGATGCTATTTGTAAGTATTCATCTAATTTCTAGTATTCACATATATTTCAAATTGATAAATGATTACCACCATTTTCAAAACCTTTAAATTAGATTTATGTTTACAACAATTGAATTCTGATTTTGCCCAACTGCAATTCTTTATCATTTACATGCTAACTTAATATTAAAAATAACAAACTTAAACTGATGGCCAAGATTTTTAGAACATTCTTTCTAATCACCTCAATAGAGCTAGATTTTAAAAGATATTCTTCCTGATGGAAGTTGAAATATTTAAATTAAACTGTGTTTCTTCACTGGAATTACAAATTAGCATATATTTTACCCCTTACATTGAAATTTAGCACAGTCGGTGACCCCCAAAAGAAATCAGTCTCAGTCTCTTGTTCTTTCTTTTTCTTTTGCTGTCTATGTCAAGTCTTAAGGATGCTACCATACTGGGAAATAGAAAAGTTGGACTGTTTATTAGGAGGTACTCTTCTGATGCTAGTACATTGAATGTGAAACATGACTTGTCAGCCTTCCACCTGTATTTAGCCAAGTAACTGGAGTTTTCCACTGAAGTAATTAATGACCCCTTTATTGACAGGTGAAAGAATGTTTCACAGCTGTGAAATGCCAGTTCACTCAAGTTTGGCTGTGTTCAAATATTAATTAAGGCTGGGATTTCAACTCTACCGTTGAGAAAACGAACATTCTATTGATAGAGGATACCCACCTGCACAATGTTCATTTCCCTCCAATATGAATAAAATTTACTCCAATAACACTTGTGCTTTTAACAAAGTATATCATCAGACAACAATACACTTTAAACAGAATTACTGGAATGGTCACAGCATATTGCTCCTTTTCAAACAGATTTGATTCAATTGAGCCTTCAAGTGAACATTCTCAAGAGGTGCATTCTCAACCGAAACCATTCGCTGTATGAAAGAAGTCTTTCTCATATCACTTTTGGACCGTGTGTGAATTGCTTTAAATTTGAGCCCTCTCATTCTTGATACTTTCACAAACGAAAACAGTGTCTCCCTGTCTATCGTGTCCAACACCTCACGCTCAGCTTTCTCTTCCCCAAGGAAAACACTCACAATCCTAAGTTCTCCTATCTATCATCATAGCTGAAGTTCCTCAATCCCTGGACCCATCGTTGTTAAATTTTATTGTACTTCCTCCGATTTATTGAAAGTACAGCACCAAAAAATTGTTGCAAGCTACCTTTTTTTTAAAACGACACACAAGGAGGGAAATGTGCTGGAGATTAAGATTTTAATTTTCCATTTCACTTGATGAATAGAAGATGACAGATTCTTATGTCCCACACACTTTTTCAGAAATGATAGAATTGGTATAAAAAATCTATCAAAATGGCAAATAAAACCAAAGTCAGACTGAGTTTGGACAGATTTTGTCATATAAAATGTGAACAAAATTATAAACTGTTTAATTTTGTGGATGACAAAATTACATAAATTACATTTTATCATAACTTACAACATTTTAGTATATCTGCATATACTTATTTATTTATATACGACAAACCGCATGACCAATATTGGCCATCGGGCCTTTTAAGTCATTGAGATAACTCTATGACTTAAATCCAGCAATCTTTCTATTACCATTATAAGATATATAGTTCGAATGGAATAAGGTGACCGAACTACATTGTGACCGAACTACATTGTGATTATAGATTATCTAAGTTGTTAGATTTGTGTATTTATTGGAACCTGGTTATGGAGAAATATAAGAGGACCATAGTGGTGGGAAACTACGTATGGAATAATGCTGGCAAGTTTGTAGATAAAAAACTGTATTTTGAGGGCTCCTTGGTGCAATTCTACCACCGCAATTTTCCTCGCAGTTGACTCACAAAAGCATTGATGGCTCACTCCACAAGGTGAGAAGCCAATTAGGCCCCACTTAGGAGCTGACACCAAAATTTTCCCACTGCTGGAGTAGCCCACCTTCACCCAAGTGCAAAGTCTGTCAGCTCATTTCAGGCAGATATCCAGCACTAAACCAGCTAATCACTGGACTCAGAAGCTTAATGTCTTAAAGACAGGGCCATAGCGATCAGTGGCTGCAAACATACCTATCACTTCTCCTGATGGGATTTTCCCTCCATCATAAAGGTACTACCAGCTTCAGCCCTCTTTAGTCGTGGACTTTTCTGGAAGCAACCAAGGCTGCCTCTGAGTTGAAACATCTTGGCACTGGCCTGCTTGCCTTAGCAGCACCACTCTCCCAATGGGGCCTGCTGGCCCAGGCTATCACAGTGCGACTAGGAGAAAGTGAGGTCTGCAGATGCTGGAGATCAGAGTTGAGAGTGTGTTGCTGGAATGGTGAAGGCTCTGGCCTGAAACATCGAATCTCCTGCATCACATTGCAACCCCTGCCTGTGTCTCCCACTTCCCAGGTTCACCTTCTGTCCTTAAGTTGACAGAGTTTCCAGAGACAGCTTCTTTGTTGGTTGTTGACCTGGTTTTGAAACCGACTTGGCGTCAAGACCCAATTGAGAAAATCTAGTCCTACAGTTGCAGGCAGACATTTGGGGCACTTAGGGCTGTTTCCTTTTGGGCAAAGAGGCTGTGAGGAGGTTTGCAAAATATTTCTCAGTTGAGGAAAACTATATTGTCTTGTTTGTGAGATGGTAACAAGGTAAACAATCATCACTGTTCGCCAAGAGATTCAGGTGAAAGTTTAGACAAAAATTTAGAAGGAGTTGGAACATGGAATCCCTCACACATGGACACAAAGTCATTTTCTCAGGTATGTTCTTGATTGTGACAACAAATGGAATAATACATTTTAGTAATCTGTCCCTGATGTGAGAGGATTTGAAAGTTAAGAGCACTGCATGGATGAATGACGAAACGTATATTTTAAAAGGAAATTCCTTAAAATGTTTTCTTTCCTGCAGCCAGGTCATAAAATACTTTGAATTTTGAATATAATGGGTGAAAGGTGGAAATACATCATTTTCAGCACAATGTATTACTTGACAGGAAGTATGTTAGTTCTCAAACTAATATGAAGTGAGGATACAATGGCAATAACCATATCCTGCCTTGGCCAAACAACAACCTACCAGTTCAGGATCTCAATTTAACCATCAACATGTTTAGACTTCCCTTGGTTGCCAGTTGTCAGGCAACAGAGGAAAATATTCTTGCCAAGGTCAGCTTGGAAAGTTTCATTTTGAAGCAAATCAGACATTTTTCCGAGGTCAGAAAGGTTGCAAGTTAAACTAAGAATAAAGTTTGAAAATCAAATGCATGCTAGAGTACTTTGATTATAATTCTCTATTTAGGAGTTGAATGCTTTGCATATGATAAAAAGTTGCATATTTTCAAGAATATCCATATAGCAATAGCATTGCCCTTTTGCAAGCTTTATGTGGTTTCTAATGATCAACCAAGCTAAATGATCCTGCAATATTCCATAGAAAACTATGGAAATGGGAATTTCAATTAATGAAACAGCGAATCTACATAATTATCATGATACAATGTATCTAAATTCTCACTTATTGTTTTCCTTTCACCTTCAGAACTTGTCAAAAATATTTCCTAATTTCAAAACACCTTGCCTCATATTTACCAGCCAATGACAAGAGATTCAGTCAATAAAAATCTGGATAAATTGTGCAAGGGGCTGACCCACCATATTCCCACTTTGACTGGCATGTACTTTCTCCCATCCAGTAGGAACGGCAAAAGGCTGCACTTCCTGGCCCCTCAAGAGGGAAGTGATGGGACGAGGGGATTTATGATAACCCTTTGCAATTTTCCTGCCATCCTGATCCCTTCAAACATTAGTGACTGCCAATGCTAGTAATGGGTAAAGGGTAGAAGGCTAATTGAGGAAAATGGAAACCCAGAAGTGGACCCTTTTCTGAATACACAGCAGGGTTGGCTTACATTGTGGACGTTTTTGTTCGGTTTATCTGGAGTTTGGAATAAAGATTTAAATTGAAGATGATCATGCTGGGTGAGGTAAGTAATTTGTCTGTCATTTGTTAAAGGGAGGTGATCTCAAAAGACGGTTTTGCTGAGGAGTTAACCTAATCTACTGGCTCCAATGTCATGCCAATAATGAAACACACCCATAGCAAATACTTTGTAAGAACTGTTCATTCCACTAGGTCGTGGAAAGGTCAAATAATGATGAAAATTTATGTCCAGACAGATTGTTGCTGGTTTTTTGAAGGTTTCTGGACGAGGTTAAGTGGAATTTTTTTACTTCGATAATTGTTAGCACATGGGTGACCAAAGGGAATAGTTGAGCCAGCGATCACTGTTACCAAAAAAATGAGATTAGATTTTGAAGAGGAACGATATGGAGAGACTTGATTAATCTGATTAATTTTCTATTATTTTTGCAGTGAGCTGACACACAAATGATGGGCCAAATAGCTTCTCCCATATAGCAGGCACCATTTTTTTCTATTTTTCTCGGTATGCATGATGAAAATCTATATAGGAGTGTACATACAACTGTGAAGCCAGTCATGGGTTGTGGGGAAGGCCTATTTTTCAGGGCATCATTCCCCAGAGTGTTTCTACCTACCAGAAGTACTAACTGAAGTTAGGAAGACTAAGTTCTATCCTTGGTGAGCTGTGGGTATTCTTTATGATTTTCTTGCGTGTTGATCAAAACCCAGAGACATGAATAACTAGCAGAATCCCTACAAACAAATCTATACCATCTGTACATGATTGCTTGCAGGCTTAAAATTGCTTAAAGGTCTGGGCTGTAAAACAACAGGCAAAGAATGAGAAGTGAGGATGCAGATGCCTCATAACTATCACTTGTAGTTGGATGCACAATTCAATAGAGTGCAGCTTGCTAACTTAGAGTTAAACTTAATATTTGCAATTTGAAAAAAAAAACACATTTCTTCCCTGTGTGACGCCCTGTCAGGTGAATAAGTGGTGAACATCAAGCCATCCCCAGAATTTTAGGGATTGTGTCCATTGAGAGCTTCAGGCCAATCATTGGTGGTGCTCTCTGAATTGGCAACAGCTGCTAATGGGGTAGGATAGGGATTTTGAGGATGGGATCATGGAAGGAGGGTATCAGGACAGTTGGACATGAGGGCGGGGGTCAGAGGCAAGGGCCGTGGATTGCTTTCAGAGTCCACAGGTAACGCAATTAAATTCTGATGGATTCAAGGAAAGTGGATGTCAACTGGATCATTAGTGAGTCGAATTAATATCATAACATGATCAAGCAAATTTGTCAGATTGGTCCATCCACCTCAGATTCAATTGGTGAGAAGTTTACCCAGTGCTGCCAGACCGACACAGGGCCTCTCCCATGATTAATTGGACCTGACTGCCATGTTTCATCGTATAACCTAAATGCTATTCTTTGTTGTTAAATCAATATCCCTCCTGGTGTTCTGAATAGTAGAGGCACTATAGTCAAAGCTATAGTCTGTTGGATTTCAGCACGACCTTATTGGCTCCTCAGCTATTATTAAAGTATAAATGATCTTGTTTGAAGTCTGGACAATCAGAGACCTTATTCATAACAAAACAGCAGTGATTAATTCATAGGGAATCAAGATGATCCTTTTAAAAAGGCTGTCTTTGCATTCAGCAGCCCCTGTAGTAACTTCTGATCTGTGCCCATTGTTTACAGATTCAGGGTGGGGTCAGGCCTGCTTCAAAGACCCCAACACCCCATCCACACCCAACATGGCTCAATTTTCTTGTCTAAGACAAGATCCCACTATTCAGTTGAGTTTCACCTGTGGTTAGTAAGCAAACTGTTTAATTTCCTGACTCCTGCTACTCGAGCCGGGAACGAAGATCCAAGCCAATGCCTCTTCAAGTACACGCTTGGAACATACAGACTAGTATAAGTAGCTCTGCTGACTGTAATCTGATGCATACTGAAAATACTGCATTCACACAACAAAGTTGGGTAGAACACACATAGGGGTTGTATCCCAAACAGAAAGGCAGATGTAGCAACTCTGATATTTTCCAGGTTTCAGGCAGAGAGTCTGAAATCCTTTCCTACAAGCATTTACAACATAGTCCCTTTCCCCAAAGACACAGACCACCTATCAAGACAATCAAATGGTCTATTAATAGTAACAAACTGCCAAGTCTTACTCACCATGAGCTGCATTTTAGCTTCGAAATGAGACTTATTATATTGCATGTTATCTTAAAGACCAGCTCTGCATGCTGAAATTAATTTGCAATCTGTATTAATCTCAGTATTCAGGAATTTAATTCCGTATGTTTTTCCCTGAATTAACTATTCCGAGTAACAAAAGAGACTGAATTAAGTTGCAAATTGGGATTGAAAGGCAGAAGAGAAAGATAAGTGAGGCTACAAAGAGGAATGATCTAAACACACAAAGGAAGTTAAACCAATAAGAAAGAAAAACAATAATACTTACGACTGGGTCCATGAATCTTTATTGGCTCGGAAGCAGTAATCAATGTGTGAGAGCATTGCTGGCATACACAATCTTTCCCACTGAAAGTAACACGGTCTCCAACTGGGAATGGTTTCCTAAAGGGGAATAACAAGGATTTTAAACAAAGTATATGCAACCATCTAACCATCACTCTTACATGTTCTTTAAAGTATAATTATTTACAATAGCATTCCAATTTAGCCACATCAATAGGCAGGCTGAAGAATGGCACCTGCTTTCTAACCATGAATATATGCTGTTGAATAATTGTCTCCTCTTGTATGCTTATGAGTTTAATTTATTGTATGATGTGTTCAATTAGCATATATACACATATCTAATCTTGTCATTAATAAAAACATTCAATATTGTAGCTACATTTACTTGACTATGGTTAAATGAGATTGTTGGTCTTGATTTTTGGAGGTCCAACATAGTGGTGTGTTCAATACAGAATGTTACTGAAGTGAAGTGTAAGATGTCTGCTTAGAGTGTAATGCCTCGTGGCTAAAGGTCACATAACTATGTCAGATCAAGCTAAACATTTGTGCGTGATTACATTTCAATCCAAATATCAGGCCATTTTGAGATAGTTACCCAGGTTTCCAACTATATATACTACTATTCTCATGATTTAGCAGCTCATCTTCTCATGTGTCTCGACCTATGCATTTTACACCTCATGATTAAATTATGCTGGCCTCTTAATTGCATGTGCGCATGTTGTTTTCATTGACTATTCCTCTCAATGATGTTTATGTTTCATTGTTGTGATTGGGTTTCTGTGGACCTCTGGGTCTGATGGTTGATACATAATCTGTGTGGGTGGTGCATTCAGCTTTTTCTGATCAGCTGCTTGCAGTTGGGGAACCAGTTCTTCAGTTGTGTGCAGGTATCTTCAGTTGAAATGATATTTTTGATCATCCACTTCCATTGCATTTGACTGAGGTGACAAATATTCTATGCAAGTCCCAAATTGCTACTTTAGCAGGCTTTTGTTGAGAGCATTGAAAGTTTGTACCCTGACTGGCTTTCTAATACTCAACACTCTCAACGGTTTAGCAGTTTTGTCCATAAGCCCATAAGACCATAAGACATAGGAGTGGAAGTAAGGCCATTTGGCCCATCAGGTCCACTTCGCAATTCAACCATGGCTGATGGGCATTTCAAGTCTAAGTACTCACACTCTCCCATAGCCCTTAATTCCTTGCGAGATCAAGAATTTATCAATCTCTGCCTTGAAGACATTTAACGTCCCAACCTCCACTGCGCTTCGTGTCAATGAATTCCACAGGTCCACCACTCTCTGGCTGATAAAACATCTCCTCATTTCCATTCTAAATTGACCCCCTCTAATTCTAAGGTTGTGCCCACAGTTCCTAGTCTCCCCGCCTAATGGAAACAACTTCCCAGCGTCCACCTTTTTTAAGCCATGCATTATCTTGTAGGTTTCTATTAGACTTCCCCTCAACATTCTAAACTCTAATGAATACAATCCCAGGATCCTCAACCATTCATCGTATGTTAGGCCTATCATTCCAGGGATCATCCTTGTAAATCTCCACTGGACATGTCAAAATGAAAGTGGCTTCCTTCTGTTTCATCTTCATTTTTTTTCACTCTCACTTGTCATTATTTCTGGCTTCTGCTGCTTTTCTTCTATTTGAAAAGTAGTTGGTGTGCAGCATGATATTAGTCTTTGCATTGGTGTGATAGTGTAAACTTCAGAACTTTAATAGCTGTTCATGGATTGAAAAAAGCAACAATAGCTATGATTCGAATAAACTGTTGAGGGGCAAAGACAAATTGTTTTGCAGGAAATGCAAGTATTTGGCCAGTCTGGGAAAAGAAGGAGTCAAAGCTACATTAACAAAACTGTTTAACAACTGCTTGATAACTGGCTGCTTTATGCCACAAGAACAAATTATCGCCCTGCAGAAGAATTTAAGGACTTAATTGCAGGAAAGTTGTGTCTTCAAACTGACAGTCAATGTCAATTGTAACAAGGAACAGAGAAGCTACTTCTAATAAGAAAGCAAGCTGTGATTTAAGGTAGAATGTATTTTGAAAGTCTCTTTCAAACAGTGGTGAAAATCTGTGACTCTGACTCAATGACTGCTACTTGTTCTGGTTTACTTAACAAATCTGTAGCTATTGTATAACCCTGCCATTGTTCATGGAAGAATTGTCAGTTCTGCCTCATATTCACCGTAATTTGATCAGGATCTGTAAGGGAAAAGCTTGAGTAATTTTATCTTGAAAAGTGTTTTCACTTTTTAAAAAATATTTTTCAGTGATAGCTCACAGCTCTGTAGCTCATAGACCCATAGAGATGTACAGCACAGAAACAGAGCCTTCAGTCCAACCCGTCCATGCCGACCAAATATCCCAACCCAATCTCGTCCCACCTGCCCGCACCTGGCCCATATCCCTCCAACCTTCCTATTCATATAACCATCCAAATGCCTCTTAAATGTTGCAATTGTACCAACCTCCACCACTTCCTCTGGCAGCTCATTCCATACACGTACCACTCTCTGTGTGAAAAAGTTGCCCCTTAGGTCTCTTTTATATCTTTCCCCTCTCACCCTAAACCTATGCCCTCTAGTTCTAGACCCCCTGACCCCAGGGAAAAGACTTTTTCTATTTACCCTATCCATGCTGAGCTTCTTTTAAATTTCAGCTGATGTCTGACACCATGTTTCAAATGTATAACACGCCTATGTGTTCAACATGAGGCTTTTATCAAAGTGAAGCTTAAGATATAAACCTACGAGGTGTGTGCATCATGATAGAGGCCGACTAGGAAAAGCATTTGTACATAATTGAATTTCAATCCAAACAGCCTTTATACATTAAAACAGCAAAATGAAAAGCAGCAGTAAGATTGACATCCATACACTAACTTATTCCCTGAGCTTGAATCTGGTTTTGCAGATTAACTATCCGTTATAGAATACATCTTTTCTTAATTTCCATCCTCAAGTACTTTGCACTTCTACTCATAGTCATTTACTTTCCTTCACTAGGTGTTCATTCTCTAAATTTTGATCCATTGAACTGATTCCTATCAATAGGGGTCACATTCTGAACACATGACCTCTTAGAGTTCATTTAAATACCCTGCAGAGTGAGGTATCTATATTAATCAAACCTTACATCTGCTGACATTGAAAACAAGGTCTGTAATGTGATAAATTGCTATGGGAGCAAATTCTTATTTCTGAATGATATTAAATCACAAGTTTCAAAACTAATTTTGTTGTAACAAGACTGAACTTTAATTTCTGGATGTACCACTCAAAATTTTCTATAATGAAGAATCAGGATTTGAACAATTGCATTTTGTAAAAATTAGATTAAATGAAAACATCTGCAAACGGGGGAACAGTTCATCTGCTGGACTGTAAGTTGAATGAAACTGGTTTGGGATCCTTCTCCACCAAACAACAGATGCTTTTCTTTTGGATAGCACACCAACTCTACCACGTAGTAATCTTTTCCTATTCCCTAAATTTGTTAAGCTTAACAAAATTATTCCTTTAGGATTTCCCTAACTCACAAATCTGTGAACGGTTTTGGTTTCATAAAGCATTTCTCTTCATTTATCTTTCATTCTTTTACTCCTCTTTTGACTCTCCACCCTCCCTCCCAGCAGTAAATATTATAAACATTAGTTTCTGCACTTTGTTTTTCTACTTCAATGATCTGAGTCCTGGAATCTATTTCATTTCAATCTTCCATAATTTCCTGTTCGCAGATTTCCCAGACTCCCTCTGGAGTTATTAGGCTGATTTTTTTGTCTTACTTTAACCCTGTTTAGGACTGTGAGAGATCATGAGAGGGAATTCAATGGATTAAAGTATTCCTACTAACTTATTGCTGAAGGTCGTCACATTCCTGACTGAACTTGATGAATCTCGATTTAATCAGCTAGCACTCTTACCAGAAACAGGCAAATACCAAATTAAAATGCTTAAATTGGATCAAGCAATCCACAAAGCACCAACATTACTCAAGTCTCAATCAAGATTGCAAAGATGACTTCCTCAACATTAATGCAGTTTAAAGACGTTCCTTGTTATTTAAAAGAGAACCTTAGCTGCTGTCAGAGAATGCTGAAAGGTAACCTGTGTATTGTCATACAGTCAGTAATTCAATATATTTTTAAGCAACATGATCATTATATCATCATTGTTTCATAGCATGTGACCTGAGTGAAAAAATGTCTCATACTCTAATTTACCAGAGATCACTTGAAACACTAAAGGTTGTTGAAAGCAAGCTGTCTGTAATAACCAATTTGTTCAATGTTAACTCAGTTACTTAATTGTATGTGAATGTAATGTTTGTACATAATAATAGCCCTAATAAATGCCTTTTGGAAACTTCAAAATGCTAATATTTGTGCCTAATCTATTATGGTACAGGATCTAATGTAAGCATGGCCACATCAGGTAAAATAGGTGAAAGTGATCTCATTCCTGATGAAGGGCTCCTGCCCAAAACCTCGATTTTCCTGCTCCTCGGATGCTGCCTGACCTGCTGTGCATTTCCAGCACCACACTAATCTTGACATCAGGTAAAATACTTGTTGGATGCAAAATCCTATTTTGGCTGGCAACAATGGCCATCTTTAAGGAAGACTTGTGGTATCATAAATGGCAGGTAGTTGGAAAAGTAATTGAAGACCAACCAGCCAACAACTTTGGACATCAAAGAATTTGCACAATCAACAGCATCGGCTTCTGTGAATACAGACAGCTGTACAGATCTGTAGTTGGGGCATTAAGCACCAACAAGACATAATGCAAATTTCAAAGACTTCCTCAATTGTTTGCAAAGTTGCAGTCCCAATTTTAGCTGAGACACCACAGAGAGCAGGATATTGGATTTTCTGTCATAACAGATGATTCAAAAGTAGCAAACTCTGATAATAGCTGCAGGGTCTGATTCTTAAAGGATAACCACTTTTAATTTTACTGTCAAAAAGGCAAACATTTTTTGAAAAGAATTAAACTGCTTTTAAGGTACAATCCAATATTTCAAGCCTGAATTATAGTAGAAATCTTGTAATGTAATGGGTATCCAGTGACACTTTCACTGAACTACAACTGTTAAAACAACATATGCAAGTTTACTTTTACAGATGAATCAACATTGAACCTGAGAAAAAGAGTTAAATTTTGCTTGCTAGTAATTTTTTTTATCTTCAAGCCTTAAAGGTTCCATCTCATTAAACCAAAAAATTGTTCATGGAATGCTGTATTATTAATATCTTCAACACTATTTAGTCCCTCAGCCTTCCAGCCTTCCCTTTTGAAAGCTGCTACACTCCTAAGATAAGTATTTGACTTGTCAGCTTCCAAAGTTGGGTGATTGGCATCAGCAGTAGACTTGTCGTACACATAGGAGACCCAGCCAACAAATATAATTGGACATCCTGCCAGAGATGGGCAAAGCAAAAGACTCCATCAAACACCTTTCCAATCTGCCTTCCGCATCAACATATATTCTCAGGCTTTTGAAAATCTTAATGACACTCCATTGGCATTCAAAGTTCACAGATCTCTTCAAATAATCAATATTCTGCTTTTGTTACTCCTGTGGTAGATTTTGGTGAAAGATTATATTTATATTTTTACCATTTGCCCCATTTTAATTTGTAAATTGCTATCTTTACATTCAAAATTAAAACAATGTGTAATTCATTTCTTTCAAATTTCTCTTTATTCATTACTTATGTCCTTTTATTTAAAAAATCATATATCCATTAAATTACTGTATGAAAGAAATATGTACGTTAGTTAAGCCATTCTGAAATCTGGCAGCACACCATTGTACTCTATCAGCCAGAAGGAAGAAATCAAAACATTGGCTCCCTTTGCTGAGGTTAGCTTCCGTACAAATTTTTTTATGAGACAAACAAAGTAGTGTTGTGCATGAAGAGAGCCCATAGGATCTATTGTTACTTTTAATGGGAGAGGCTGTTCTGAATCCTAAATAAGGGCAAGTTAGTTCTAATTAAAATGTTGTTGTCCAAATAAATATATTTTAGTCCAACTCAATCGAGTTTGGATTTGATAAATATCTTGGATTTAATTCAGTCGATGCAGTTATACTAACCTTTTTAACATCACTCTTACAGATTTCTTACAGGGCCAAGTGTTCACGACACTTTAGTATATCAAATTGGTTATGTACAAATACAATTAAGGTTAATATTCCTTTATTTTATTTTTTCATTTCTGGGAAACAATTTGGTTTCAGCGTTGAGTTCCATATACATCAGTAGCACACATTAGTAACACAGAAGCTCTACGTCACTGCACTCAGGATGTTGTTCTCAAAGATATGAAAGGGTTCAGAAAAGATTTACAAGGATGTTGCCAGAGTTGGAAAATTTGAGCTCCACGGAGAGACTGTATAGGCTGCGGCTGTTTTCCCTGGAGCATCAGAGGCTGAGGGGTGACCTTATAGAGGTTTATAAAATCATGAGGGGCATGGATTGATAAATAGACAAGTTCTTTTCCCTGGGGTAGGGGAGTCCAGAACTAGAGGCCATGGGTTTAGGGTGCAAGGGGAAAAACGTAAAAGGGACCTAAAGGGAAATGTTTTCACACACAGGGTGGTGCGTGTATGGAATGAGCTACCAGAGGAAGTGGTGGAGCCTGATACAATTACAACATTTAAAAAGCATTTGGATGGGTATATGAATAGGAAGGGTTTAGAGGAAAATGGACCAAGTGTTGGCCAATGGAACTAAATTAGGTTAGGATATCTGTCGGCATGGGCAAGTTAAAACAAAGGGTTTCTTTCCGAGCTGTACATCTCTATGATTCTATATAATTAAATTAATTTAAATACTCAGAAGATCATTAAATTGCAATCCGCAATATTTCTAATTTCTGAAATACAGGCCTTTGAATTTTCCATATTGTTGATTTAATTCTTTTCATTCCATAACATGTTATAAATTAGATACCTATAATAAAATGGGAAATTTGTACTATATTAGACATAAACAATTTCATGACCTCAGACAGCAACATTTTGTAGAATACTTGTATCCCCATGGGTTTGTGGTTCCGGTTGTATCCCATCAAAATGTTTGAATGTTGATGGTTTGGTCACTGCAACTGTAAAAAGAGTTAACTCACAATATAGAAGCATAGCTGATGTTAAAATTCCAATCAAGAATAATACTTCTTTTAATTCATACACTGTAGGCAGTATTTAATGAAACCCGTAAGAGTATGGGAGGCGAAGAGGACTTCAACAGACAGGAGCCAAAACCATGCTTTCTCAATGGAATGTCGAGATGTACAGATGAAGTTAGTAATGTTTCAGTGGAGTCAAGCTGTCTGGTTTCAGGTTCCTGCTTTCAATGCACTTGCATTCCATGATTACTCTGAATCCTTCTGTTTTATGATATTTTAAAAATGATGTGCCAAACTGCAGTACTGGGAAGGACAGAAGAAATCTGCCAGCTTTGATGGAGGGTCTGGAGGGTCAAGGGTGAATTGGCATAAGGGAGGTGATACAGCAGGGACAACATGTAGAGGCCAGCATTGGGATACAGAAATGTCCCACAGGAAGGGCCTGGTAACTTGGATTTGGTCAGGATTAGACTGGGGAAGCATTTAGGAGATGCAAACTGAACAACTTAAAGGGCGGAGTTAATTGGTCATCAGTGTCAAAGTGAGGCAGTGTTTGTCATCTGAAAGCTACAGTTAAACAGGGGAGGTCAGTGAGGCATGTTTCAGGTCTAATCAGCACAGCAATAATGAAAGATCTCAAAGGACAAATCAAGAGATTGTAAGGACATGTCAGTTCCAGTAAAGGAAGAGTCTAGGATAAGAGGAGATTTGTCTATGGTGAAAGGGATAGTGCCAAAGAGAGAGATAGTACATCCACTGCGACCGTCACAGGATCAAAAGTGATGGAGGGAAGTTGTATGTTCAGTGAGCCAAGGATGATCAATACAAATTCCAGGTGACAGAAGGAGGGTGGTTAGTGATGGAATCCATGTGAAGGGTGCTTCTTGATTTTGTGCAGACAATTGTTTCAAATAGACATGAAGCTGACACAAGTCCAGACCTAAGTCAGTACAGGAGGAGAAAGTGAGGACTGCAGATGCTGGAGATCAGAGCTGAAAATGTGTTTGGACTCCTCCATCGCCAGACCACAACAACACGACGGTTGGAGGAAGAGCGCCTCATCTTCCGCCTAGGAACCCTCCAACCACAAGAGATGAACTCGGATTTCACCAGTTTCCTCATTTCCCCTCCCCCTACCTTGTCTCAGTCAAATCCATCGAATTCAGCACCGCCTTCCTAACCTGCAATCTTCTTCCCGACCTCTCCGCCCCCACCCCAGTCTGACCTATCACCCTCACCTTGACCTCTTTCCACCTATCACATTTCCGACGCCCCTCCCCAAAGTCCCTCCTCCCTACCTTTTATCTTAGCCTGCTGGACAAACTTTCCTCATTCCTGAAGAAGGGCTTATGCCCGAAACGTCGATTCTCCTGTTCCCTGGATGCTGCCTGACCTGCTGCGCTTTTCCAGCAACACATTTTCAGCTAAGTCAGTACATTAATATCAGACTTATATAATAACAACACTACCCAAATAGAGGGCAATAAATGCAAAACGGGGAATATTCCCATTTTGAGGGGAGTAAAACAAGGTGACGCTCTGTCACCTATGTTATTTAATATAGTTATGGACCCCCTGATAGGCACGTTAGAAGAAAGGCAGAATGGGTTTTTCTTAGGGGAGGATGGAGAAAGTTTGAATCTGCCCATTGGGAGATTTTGAAAATCTCATTGCTGAGCAGTAACATTAATGCTGTGAGCCTACTTGCGCCTCTGTCTTCTTCATACCGTAATTTTAGAGGATTCACTATAGATCTGATACACTCAATATTTTTGCACTCTCAGGAGCAGCAGAATAGAATGTGACAAAGGAGGGCTGCTATCAACTAGAGCAGAAGTTAACATCAGAAGGGAAGGCATCATAGAAGAGAGGCACTTCCATATACTGCATTGTCGGAATGAGGACCAACATTTTGCAAATGTTGGCAAGGTGATGCCAGGGATGGTGGAGGCTATCTTGGGAATTGGTCATATAGCTATGTGTGATCTTATGTAAAATGTACAGCTATGTGAATTTGTGGGAACCATATCACTGCAGAGCTCAGTTTTATCAGCAGCTGTTGTCTCCAAGGCACCACAGGCAGCATGTGTGGCATTTCACAGTCTACTCTACGCAGGTTCATAAAAAAAGTGGTCAATTCAAATGAATTCATCAATTACTCCACAGATTAGGATAGCCAAGTGACAATGAGATTACACTTCAGTGCCCATTCCTCATTTCTCTAGAATGCTAGGGGCTATCAATTCCCCTCATGCAGTCGTTAGAGCACCACAGAACAAACTAACATTTAAAAGACATTTGGATAAGTACATGAACAGAAAGATTTGGAGTGATGTGGACCAAGAGCAGGCAAGTGGAATTAGTTTAGTTTATGTTCAGCATGGACTGGTTGGACCAAAGGGTCTGTTTCTGTGCTGTATGACTATGACTCATTTACCGTGAACACATACTGTCAGGTAAAGAATGATACTTGTCTGTACTGATTTCCTGGGCAGGTCTTATGACAACTTGCTCAACTTGTAGCTCTCAAAAGTTTTTGAGGCCCTAATACAGGTTGATGGATCTGAGGTAACAAGAGCAATGCCCTATGATGCTGAATAATGACAGTGAGATACCTCCACAGTGTAATGCAAGGGTGGTGCATTGCAGCACATGCCTTTACATAAACCATCACTGATCAAACCATTGGCCTGCTGAAAAGCACTTTCACTGCCTTGAGTTTCAGAGGGATTATGCATTATGCATCACAGGGAATACCACAAATTGTCACAATCCTCTGTGTAGTGCACAATATTTCCAACCATTGGGTTAGGATGAGAGGAAGGAACAGCATTCCTGCTCAGATGAGGATGAATTGGATGAGTTTGAGGAGGAAACCATGAATGTTCGTGAGTTTTTACAGAATGTAAGGATCATGCAGAGATGTGCAAGGGATACCAGGCACAATCTAATATATAATTTACATTATTCACCCAAGAATATGGCACCCTAGATGACCAATGGTGCCATTTCCGGAACTCTGCTGTTTGTTCAGAATGTTTCTCAAAATCTGCTAGCCTCCATCTCAGAACTACCTCTGAGGCTGTATCCTCTGTCACCTTGTGCAAGAGCAATGGTAGAAAACCTTTGAAATACTCTTTAATTAATGATTTTTGGTCCTGAATAACTCTGCTTGGAATTGGAAATACATCAATCAGCAAACCATGATAGAGAATTCAGATCCTGCACCAGCCTTACAAGGTCTTGAGTGCCTTTAATCCATTCAATCATCTCTATTGAATGATTTTTGGACAATGTCGTTTGTTACACATATAAAGAAGGGTCTGCTGAGTGTGCATGTTCAGGCATATCCTACAGAGTAAGATACAAAACTGGACACAAATATGAACATTTGTGTAAGACCAAATGCAAACTCAGAACATGCTTCCTTCACAATAAAGGAGTCACCACCATACCTAGTGCAGCCTGAAAGCATACCAAACGGAATTAACTGCCAGAGGAAGTAGTGGATGCAGATACATTTACAACATTTAAATGATATTGGGCTAAATACATGTCAATAGGAAAGATTTGGAGGGATACAGGCCAAATGCAGGCAAGTGGGAACATGGCCAGCGAAGTTCTGTTTCCATACTGTATGACTCTATATGAGTATATAAGAGGAAGCCCCACCACGTGGTAGGATCACACCCTGTGAGATAGTGGTGAATTTTTGTTTTGAACATGTACAGTTCATGGGGTGTTTACAGCCAGCCTTTATAGCCAATTTATAGACCTCATGCTTTATCACTATGATAACAGGTTCCACCAATGAATAATCCGACATGTCTATCCCGTCTGCCACTGGGCCTTTTAATTAGAATTTGTGTGTATCAGCTCCTTACATGCAACCAGAAGTGGTATCCACTTCCACCCTTAGGATCTGAGTTGCTTTTAATAAATTCCACCCAGCATCTCGAATGAACCACACAGATTTTGTGCTGAGATTACATTGCTTCATTCAGTGCTGTGACTGTCACAGTGATAGGGCTAAATCTGTTCCTGTGGAAACAGGTGCACCTGTTGTTGCTGCTTTCTGTGCGCTATATCGGCAAACAGCTGCACAGAGCAGCAGCCCCAGTGTTTCACCACAATGAATGTCTTCACAGCTTAATTGTCATAATTCCTTTTGGTCCATATCTTTGCAACTATCCAGTTAATAAGTAAGTGCTACGTTGCACTATAGTGTATAACGTTCCATTTATAGTTATTGTTGTTGAGCTAATAATTAGAAGAAAAATATCCTTAATCTTCTATGTCTTCTCAACTTCTGAGAAAACATACATTGTTGATTTATATGGTGCTGCCCTCTCATATTGCTAATATTCCAAGGGCTTGGCATTTCAACTATTTTTCAACGCGTTGATTAAATTATATGCCTTTAAATGTCACTCATCATGCATACAATTTTGGAAGTGGTGATGGAAAAAGTAACAGCTAATCATGATGCAACTGCAAATAATAATCTTTTCATGCTGTTAATACGAGATTGAAGAAGGAGCTTTGATATTTCAATCCTTATTGCTTCTGTATTTAAAATCAAAACTCAGACACAAAAAAAGATCATAGTAAGCAACAGGTGGTTTGCCTTGCTGACCTGAAACTTTTGATGCTTTTTAAGGAATGGAAAATTTATTTAGGAGGAACACTTGGACTTGTAAAGATAGCAGTGAACCACGGAAAGTGTCATTGTCATTGAACGTTCAATGATTTGCACAAATGTTACAGTTGCTTACTGGCAACATGTAAACATATCACACTGCACATAACTAGTGACAGTACAGTCTCCAAATGGGAAAATATCCTGTGCACTCAATGTACCAATGGAGTAGCTACTATACCCACAAAATACAAAACATTTGATGAGTATAAGGAAGAAATAGTGAAGCCCTGGGTCAATAATCAGTAATTGTGATTTTTGATGATTTGCCAGAAAGCAGAGTCTGAGTATGCTAGAGTAGGACTTTATTGACAAGTCACTTACTAAATTGTAAACAAGACTAGAAAGGTGATCTTGGTGATATGGGTGACTCTGGGGTGGCATGGTGGGTTCAGTGGTTAGCACTGTTGCCTTGCAGCACCAGGGATCTGGGCTTGATTCCACCCTCAAGTGACTGCCTATGTGGAATTTGCACATTCACCCCGTGTCTGTGTGGGTTTCCTCTGGGTGCTCTGGTTTCCTCCCACAGTCCAAGGATTTGCAGATTAAGTGGATTGGCCATGCTAAAATGCCCACAGTGTCCAGGGATGTGATGGTTAGGTGGATTAGCCATGGGAAAGGTAGGGATTTGGGTCTGGGTCGGATGCTTTTAGAGAGTTGGTGCAGACATGATGGGCCAAATGGCTTGCTTCCACACTGTAGGGAATTTATGAACCACTAACTTCAATGAATCTTAATTCCTACGTGTCTCTAAAAGCTGCCTGAAATGATTTCAGGGTTGATTAAAATCAATAAATATGAAGATGAATTTGAAGCCTTTAGAATTTGGTGTCTCTAATGGTTTGATTTGGTCATTCTGAAATACATCTAGACAAAAGAAATGTGCAAACTTATATGAAGCAGAGAAAACACTCATATTAAGTAGGAACCCCACTTATGTTAAAGAAGATCAAATGAGTTTCTGAGTTTGGAAAATGTTTAATCCTAAAATGCTGTTGGAGAGCTAACTTTTGACTGCAGCATATTCCATCATGCCAAAGGCTGCAGGAATGCTAGAAATGACAGAGATGTGTCTCAACATGATAGGGAAACAGTATATGAGGAGGCTGCGCTTCAGCTGGTAAGCAGTTACTGACATGTTGCAGCACAAATTGGATGAAAGCGCTACGGCATATACAACACTACCAGTGACTTCCAACTTCTATGTCACAGCCTTATTCCAGACTAAAACCGATTACTGTCTGCTTGCTGTTCCACATGATGATCAATCAGGTGGCAGTATTTAGGGACACAGCTGCCCACCACTTTCTCGACAGAAGCAGTAACTTCTTCTAAGGATGCAACAACATTGCCATTGAGCTGTTTCTATTCAGCCAGTTAACAAATTGCTTCCCTTTGATTAGAATTGGAAGAAGGTTACAAAGAAATGCAATGCCAAAGAATATAAAGGAAAGGTGCAGGTGGATTTAAATGTAACATTCAAGTATTGTTCGATATTAGTTTTAAATAACTAATATTCAGCCCTGCTTTCTGATTTGGGTTGTAAAAACATAACTTGTTAATCCTATTGAAGAAATTTTATATTCATGCTCAGTAACAATTTCTTCTTCAAATTACCTGCAGGCTGTGCAGACAAAGCACTTTGGATGAAATGTCCTCCCCAGAGCTGAGATCACCTCTCCACCAATGAAGTCTCCACAACTGTCACAACGAGTGCCATACAGCCGTTGATAATCCAATGTGCAGATGTATTCTCCATTTTTGTAGAAGAAGTTTGCTTGGGCCAAGTCGGAACCACAAACTGTAAAACAGTAATAATTACATTAACTGATACACTCAATGCAGCACCTTAAATCTCAGCATAGTTGTTTACTTGGATACTTCAAATAAGTTATTGATCAAACCATGCTGTTATATAAGCTGATTTGTTCCTGTAGTTGGCACAATCTGATCCAACTTAACTCAAACTAATCTCCATCTATAAAAAAAGGACATAATGAGTATCAGAATTTTAAATACTAGAAACTTAAGGACTAATGTAACTTTTGTCTCTTCAATAAAGATAGTTCAAAGAAAAACAAAACAATTCACTATATTCAACAGAATTTTTGGTTGTCTACTATCATGTCACAAAATTGTGAGCGTGAACAAGTATAATTATGACATTACAATATAAAAATGACAAAATCTGAAAGAACTCTGGACGCTATAAATCAGAAACAAAACCAGAGGTTGTTAACAAAGCTCAACAGGTCTGGCAGCACCTATGAAGAGAAAATCAAAGTTAATGTTTCGGGCCCGGTGAAATGTTCTGAGGAAAGGTCACCAATCCTGAAATGTTAACTTAGATTTCTCTTCACAGATGCTGCTAGACCAATATGAAAAAAGACACACCCTCTACCTTTTACCAACCTACTCCACATTTGGAACCCCCTTAACCTTGCGGTTAATGAAACCTCCCAGCAATTGGATCTACCTAATTGTTGAACACATCCAATTTTTATCACCAACCCAGTGTTATGGGCCAGGCCTACCTGCCTCAAAACATATCAAGAAGATAGCCTAGACTCAAACTTTATTTAAATGCCAGTATAAAATGCTGAGTTCCAGATGTGATTTAATTGGTCAAACTACTATGCTTCAAGCTAAACACACATTATTCTTACTCCACAGTTAAAATACAAACAGAAAATGAATTGTCAAAACTTTAATTCTATTGAAGTATTTCACAAAATAATACATTATTTAACTACCACTCATCAAATGTTCCAATATAGCAGCATCCTATAAATACACCCTTGGCAAAGGAAAATTCAGCAAAACTGATTTCCCCTACTTGCTATCTCCTCCAGTCCAGGAGAAGGAACACCAACAGAATGAATCTATTAGAAGACAGAATTTAAGCTTTTGCAGTAGCAACGAGAGAGCTGTATCTAGCAGCTTTGACTCCAAAAATCCCAATGTCAATAACTGAAAGTATAACTAAAATTTTGGGTCTATGTAAGCCTGAGTCCACCCGCTCATGCTTTTTTACCTAATGCAAAAATAACCCAAAGCACACCTCAGCACCCGGTATACAATGCCCGTCTTCAGGAAAACCAGATAGACAAATCTCTCCTAAAACCACATATCATTACATCAGTCTACAGGATTCATTGGACCTACTAATAACCTTATGATCACTCACTGCCCTATGACTGCATAAGAACCAAAACAATCAAATGCAAAACTAACAAGTGGATGTTCCAAAACATTCCAAGATGCTTCACATTTGCAAATCAACAATAATAAACAAAAACATAAACATAAATTGCTAGAGAAACTGGGTAGATCTGACAGCACCCATTGAGAGAAAGCAGAGTCAATGTTTTGGGCTAGGAAGAAGATTCCAGAGGTTATTTTTAAACTAGGGAATTGAAGGCTTGGCCACCAATGTTTCAGAAATTAGAATTAGAATTCTGGCATAAGAAGCCAGTATTGGAGGAACACAGAAATCTCATAAGTTTGTGGAACTAGCAGAGGTTACAGAGATAGGGAACAGTGAGGCCATAGAGGGGCCTGGACACAAAGAAGAGGATATACACATCAATGTGTTGCTGGAGCAAGAAACATTGTATTAAGTGATGGGGCAAGTGATTTTCTGCACGCAAAGTCACAGGTAGCAGAGTTTTAGATGACCTCAAGTTTATGCAGGTTAAAATATGGAAACCAACCATTGCAGTAGTTCAAGTTCTTGAAAGGAAATAAAGGCGTGAGTGAGGGTTTCAGCAGTAGATGAGCTAAGATAGGGAAAACTTTGGGTGATTTTGCAGAGGTGAAAATAGATGGTCTTAGTGATGGCAACAGTGATGTCCAATTCATTGCAAAACAGTTCAATAACCAAAAGATACTGAAGGCAGTTCACAAGAAAATGCATTCCTGGTATCAAAGCCCATATTCTGTAACAACCTTTCATCATTTATATTCTTTGGTAGCTATTATTTTAAAAGTTTAAATATAATGGTTGGGTTGTCATCAAAGCAAAGTTTCAGAGATCTAGGAATTAAATCCCAACAAATATTCCTAAGGAGGACAGGGCACACTAGAAATAACAACTCCATGAAAATATTACCACACTTATTACTAACTCTGCTTCTGATTTGAAAGCAAACTGTACTGATCACAGTACTGCATTTATAATGCAATCAATGACTGCAATCTATTTGGTCTGTGGCAGCAAGATAAAAAAGAAAATAGATGTTCAAAATTATTAGGCAGACGCCAACAACAGTTCTTTCCCTGAGTTGTTTTGGATTGTTTTTACAGGAAGGCAACCAAAGTGTCTTGAATACCTATACCTTTGACTAGATTATGAATTCAAAACACTTATGTTGTCATACACTGATAGTGCCACAACTGAAAATGACAAACTTACAGGTATCTATAAAAATGCATTCCATACCAGAATATATTTACCAGCAGGTGTGATGTAGGCTGCTGATATATACACACTAATATCATGCATTGCTGAGTTTGAATTTTGAACAAGTGGCATATGTGTTTTCTATATATCCAAATGTGTTTAATGACTAACTTGCAAATATTACTGTGGTCACAGTGATGTCTTTTAAAAATCAATCTGACAGAGATAGGTTTGGAGAGTAATAGACTTTTGTTTACAGTGAAAGGGTTTATGAACAGATAAACAATGTAGCACACAAAGTTTTCAGATAGAGGATTCTGAAATTTTTTGAGAGGCTTAGAGCAAAGATTTTTGCTTGGAAACAGACTTTTAAAATTTTAATCTGCGGAGTTCTGCAGGGTTTGTATCTAAAGCTGGACGTATAAAGCAGGTGCTCTTGAAACAGGAAAACCTCAGTTTAAAATGATTAAGATTAGGTTACTTCAATGTAAGGAGGTCAATTTAAAAGTTCCAGACCAGAAGTGTTTGGTTTAAATCCTGGAGGGGTTATTTGAAGATGAGAAAGTTTAAGTTCAATTATATGACAAAACAGGAAGGGGCTATCAGTATCGCATGACCAGAAGTGAAGTTATGGCTAAGTCAAATCTATGTGGGACAGAGAAAGGCATTTGAGTATTGTATGGGAGATTAATGGAATTAACAGGATTGTATTTTTATTGTGTGTTTTGAAATCTTTCAACATGTATGATATGTAAATGGTTTGGTTTATACTACTCTATCTTCATTTCTTTTGTGTATTAAACTTCTGTTTTATTATTAAAGCAAAATCTGTAGTACGTTTCCATCTGTGAATACCTTAAGAAAAAACAAATTATGATCTATCAAGTCAGAATTCTGGATTCTGATTGATCCAGTGATAACATTGGCTGGATTATAACAGGAGGGAAGAAAAGATTCACTCACTGTTAAATTCTTGGTGGTGGTGGTGGGCGGGGAGGTATCCAATCCCTCTAGTTTAAAGTGTCAGTTCAGAAATTGAAGAACAGGAGAGTGTACAGCTACATAATAAAAAGTTGTTAGCTCTTTACTTTTCAACAACAATTTGGTTAAAAATGAATTCCCTGAAATAGTAAATGAGTTTTTATATTTGTGAACAGCAAAAATACCATTTTCTTCAAAGGCAACAAGCAATGAACTATTCTCAAACATGATTCAGGTGCCCAGTGGCTGAAGAGACAATGTCTTTAGATGGTGGAACTGCATTAGAAGTGTTTCTAGGGTATTTAGGGTACTCCATTACTTATTAACCTTAATTGTCCAAGGATATCGCCACCACATCCAAGCTTCTTCCTCATTGCTTTGGAGACATCAGACTAGCCTCATAGCTCAGCAATAGCTCCCTCTAGATTTTCCTCAAGGCCAGAGAGATACTCTTCCCTAACAATGGCAACATGAATTCTTCTCACCTGACCAAGATGACTATATAGAGTTTATAGAGAAATTTTGCATGCGACATATTGAAAGCATTGGGTCCAGTGGAGGTAAATAGTTAAAAATACCCTTCCAACTTCTAGCTAAGCATCTTTGTGGCATGGGATTGTCTTTCAGCTGGGCATCAGACTATGTGTTTGTGTGAATGTAAGGCTCGGCTACGTAAGTGAATATGTGATCAGCCTCAGGGCTCATCACACTTGGAGCCACAGCAGGTGACATTTCATGTGAGTAGACAATTGGATGCAACCTACTGTATCTTGATGGGCCTGCATGTGTGACGGACATATGTGCAGACAAGAGAGTCACGTGGAATTTGTCAAGTCACTCGATCTTAACTTTCTCCTGCAGGACAAACAAAGCCATAATTCAATGGAAATAGTGAAGATGGCAGAAAAATGTCCTATATCAAAGTTGTCACCCCTGTTGGGGGAGAAGATTAGATTAGATTACATTACAGTGTGGAAACAGGCCCTTCGGCCCAACAAGTCCACACCGACCCGCCGAAGCGAAACCCACCCATACCCCTACATTTACCCCTTACCTAACACTATGGGCAATTTAGCATGGCCATTTCACCTGACCCTGCACATCTTTGGACTGTGGGAGGAAACCGGAACACTCGGGGGAAACCCACACAGACACGGGGAGAACGTGCAAACTCCACACAGTCAGTCGCCTGAGGCAGGAATTGAACCCGGGTCTCAGGCGCTGTGAGGCAGCAGTGCTACTGTGCCACTGTGCCACCGTGCCGCCCATAAGCTCTCAGGATTGAGGCAGAGTAGGGTGATTGAGCTGTCACTGACTGGAAGGCTGGATTGGCAACTTAATAAGACCATTGACATATACTTTCAGAGAACTGATGGTCAAAAGTCAACTGATAGAGCAGTATTTGGCCAACTTGGATTTATCCTGATTCCTATGGACTGGAAATATCTGGGCAAATGCCCATATTTTTGGTTAGATGCCAGAGCTGTAGATATATTGGAATAGCTTGTTAATTCTGGAGATTATCTTCAGTATAACAGTCAAGAAGCTACCATTAACCATAGTCTTTGCTGTATTCTGTGCCTTTAGCTATTTCTTGATACATGTGAAGTGAATCAAACTGGCTGAAGACTGGAATTTATGATGTTGGGGTCCTCAGGAAAAGGCTGAGATGGATCACCCACTCAGCACTTCTGGTTGAAGATGGCTACAAATGCTTCGCTTTGCATTTTGCCCTGTTGTGCTGGGCTCCCACATTGTCAAGGATGGAGATGGCTGTGGAGCCTATCCTCCTGTTTAGTTATTTCTTTGTTCAATACCCTTCACAGTTGGATGTTGCAGGACTGCAGAGCTTTGAGGTGATCTGTTTATTGTGTGATTGGATAGCAATGAGTATTACATACAGTTTCTACTGTTTAGCTCATTTGTAGTTCTAAATTGCAGATTTACCAGATTATTATCTCATTTGCAGGATTGCGTTATTCTGCCACTGGCACGTTCTCCTTCAACCCTTGTTAAACCATTTCTCTTGGCTGTTTTTCACTGTCCTACCCCCTCTTATGTGTCTGCTATGCTTGTTAAACCAGGGTTAATTCACCTGGCTTGATGGTCACAGTAGATTGGAGGATATGCTGAGCCATGACATTATAGATTGTAGTTGAGCGTAGATCTGCTGCTGTTCATAACCCACGGTGAATCATGGAAACCAGTTTTGAGCTGCTTGATCTGTTCTTAAATTATCTCATTTAGCATTGTGAGAGTGCCATACAACCTGATGGATGGTATCTTCAGTGTGAAGTCAGAACTTCATGTGTAGTACTTACTGCTAACAACACAACCATGGATGAATGTATGTGTTACAGGTAGATTGGTGAGAACAATTTTGTTTAGCTTTTTACTGATTGCTGCAGGCCCAATCTTACAAATATATCCTTCAAGACTTTGCCAACATGGCCAAGAGTGCAGATCATGATCTAAAGACAATGTGTAGCCACATGGCAAACTGTCAGGGTTCAATGCTAGAAAAAGAACGTACACATGGTTATCTGTAACCGCAAGTGGGAGTTGGAGCTGTTAAATAAACCGATATGAGCTTTTCAAGTAAACTGAGTTCATACTTTTTCAGCTGTATTACTTACTGAAAACACAGAAAATAGACCAGTGATCAGCGGGAAGTTTTCCTGGAAATATTGGATCAAATGCCATGAGATATAATAGCATTCTCTATTTAAGAATTTCTAGGGCCACTTTCTCTTGGCTGTTTTTCACTGTCCTGCCCCCTTTTATGTGTCTGCTATGCTTGTGGTAGGTCAGGTCCTGAAGAAGGGCTTATGCCCGAAACGTCGATTCTCCTGTTCCTTGGATGCTGCCTGACCTGCTGCGCTTTTCCAGCAACACATTTTCAGTGCAGGGCATATCCAAGGATGATGTTGGATAAGTTTGGTAGAATAGATTAAAGGTATGATTTAGTGAGTATGACTATGTTAGGGCAATTCATAGAGTCATAGAGATGTACAGCATAGAAACAGACCCTTCGGTCCAATCTGTCCATGCCGACCAGATATCCCAACCCAATCTAGTCCCACCTGCCAGCCCCCGGCCCATATCCCTCCAAACCCTTCCTATTCATATACCCATACAAATGCCTTTTAAATGTTGCAATTGTACCAGCCTCCAACAATTCCTCTGGCAGCTCATTCCATACTCGTACCATCCTCTGAGTGAAAATGTTGCCCCGTAGGTCTCTTTTATATCTTTCCCCTCTCACCCTAAACCTATGCCCTCTAGTTCTGGACTCCCCAATCCCAAGGAAAAGACGTTGCCTATTTACCCTATCCATGCCCCTCTTAATTTTGTCGGCCTCTATAAGGTCACCCCTCAGCCTCCAACGCTTCAGGGAAAGCAGCCCAGCCTGTTCAGCCTCTCCTTATAACTCAATTCGTCCAACCCTAGTAACATCCTTGTAAATCTTTTCTGAACCCTTTCATGTTTCACAACATCTTTCTGATAGGAAGGAGACCAGAATTGCACGCAATATTCCAACAGTGGCCTAGCCAATGTCATGAACAGCTGCAACATGTCCTCCCAACTCCTGTCGAGAGAAGGTGAGGGCTACAGATGCTGGAGCTCAGAGCTGAAAATGTGTTGCTGGAATCGCGCAGCAGGTCAGGCAGCATCCAAGGAACAGGACAATCGACGTTTCGGGCATAAGCCTGAAGAAAGGCTTATGCCCGAAACGTTGATTCTCCTGTTCCTTGGATGCTGCCTGACCTGCTGCGCTTTTCCAGCAACACATTTTCAGCTCCCAATTCCTGTACTCAATACTCCGACCAATAAAAGAAAGCATACCAAACACCTTCTTCACTATCCTATCTACCTGTGACTCCACTTTCAAGGAGCTATGAACTTGCACTCCAAGGTCTCTTTGTTCAGCAATACTCCCTAGGACCTTACCATTAAGTGTATACGTCCTGCTAAGATTTGTTTTCCCAAAATGCAGCACCTCGCATTTATCTGAATTAAACTCCATTTACCACTTCTCAGCCCATTGGTCCATCTGGTCAAGATCCTGTTGTAATCTGAGATAACCCTCTTCGCTGTCCACTACACATCCAATTTTGGTGTCATCTGCAAACTTACTAACTGTACCTCTTATGCTCACATCCACATCATTTATGTAAATGACAAAAAGTAGAGGATTCAGCACCGGCCCTTGTGGCACTCCACTGGTCACAGGCCTCCAGTGTGAAAAACAACCCTCCACTACCACCCACTATCTTCTACCTTTGAGCTAATTCTGTATCCAAATGGCTAGCTCTCCCTGTATTCCATGAGATCTAACCTTGCTAATCAGTCTCCCATGGGGAACCTTGTCGAATGCCTTACTGAAGTCCATATAGCTCACATCTACTGCTCTGCCCTCATCAATCCTCTTTGTTTCTTCTTCAAAAATGTTTGCCTGGTCTGTAGACAGCTCTCCTAATTTTGGCACAAGCCAAATGTTGATGAGTTAGACTTAGCAGGATCATTTTAGTCATTTATGTTGCTGAGGTCAGTATGAAGATAACGTTGATAATGAAGGAATGCCTACTTATGCGATCAGAAAGCAGCAGATCCTGTAAAAGGAATCAATGTGTTTTGGTGTATTAGCAAGAATTTGTCAGTGCTGGTTGTCACATGTTTGTTCTAAAGTGGCTGTATGCAAGAGGTATACTTACCTCCTAATCTGTCAATTTCTCAGGGGTGTTATGCATGTCTTTGCCAGGTGACTAATATTGTTTGTTTCTATCCCTACAAGAAAAGCGAGTGCACAGCACAAAAGGTACAGACAGGTGGCAGGCTTCCAGTTCTTGTGATCACTCTATGTCATTGAAGCTTCAGATTGGCAGAGCAACCATTCATTCGTAATGAGATACAAGTGCATTTACCCCTTACTAAACCAGGAAGTGGTATGTCCGTAGGACATTACACGTTTGTCTGCCACAGAACCTTTCCTCAAAGGGCTGAGAAAATACCAGTTGGGGTAACCAAGATGCAAAAAGTATTTTATTCCAAAATATTGATAACCCCTGCTCATTTCACACAACATTGTATTCTTTCCTTATATTGTATTCTTTCCTTATAAAAGATTGCCACTCTCCTTATGTGAAATTTACCATGTTTTTAAAAGACAGGTAAATTCAATGTTAACAATCTGCTGAGTGATTGATAGTGAACAAATTGAGCATTACATGATTTTGATGAGAGGAGAAACTCAGAGGGAAAATACTTAGTATCTGTGAAGCCAGTGGAACCACATTCACTGCCTCGGGGCATTTCGAAAATAATCAAGGAACACTTTTGCCTAAACTAGCATGGTAGTGTTCATCCCCATACATGGTAACTGATGCTTAGTTAACAAAATTGCTTCATGTTGTTGAAATAATTTGAAGCAATCTATAGAATGTTTTGAAAAATAGCCTCCTGTCAGATAAGAACAAACCAAGATTTTATCCATGTAGACAGGCTGAATTGTCTAAATTCATTAAATGTCGGCAGATTGGCTAGTTTGGAGCACGTACCTGTAATGAAATTCAACTGATTTTTCTTCCACTAATGAAGAAATATTCCTTTTTTTAAAAAACTCTTGCGCACATTTTACATCCAAGGCACTTAAAACTCTGTGGACTCTGTTCAAGTGGCTTGCTGATAGTACCAATTGATATTAAAAAAAAACCACCGCTTTCTTATCTCTTAAAACAATTTACTTTCATTTAAAAAAAGACTTACAGTACTACTCTTGATGTTGGAGTGCATCTTACATAAATACAAATCTGGTAAATAGCCAGCATCTTTCAAAAAATATTCTTTTTAAAAAGGTAAAGAAATAATGTCATTTCCTGTTGGCTTTCTTAACTTGAGAACCTGCCCATTGCAAAAGTACAAAAGATTGCAGAGAGGTATATACAATAAGCAGTTAAATGTTACAGCCCTGTTCAGGCGGCTGTTGTTGTATAGTTGTAGTATCCCTACCCTGGGCCAGGAATCCTAAACGCAAATCCCAGTTGCTCCCAGATTAGAAAATATCTACAGCTATGCTCAGATCCTAGACTATGTGCCAGCTATATCATAGGAACGAAGGCAACCTGATAAAAAAGAACACACTTAAAATGGCATTAAAACACAATAAAGGAAGTACTTACTCACAGAGGCTGATGTAAATGATGTTAGAATTGGCAAAACATGAAAATTAGTGTTCTGCTCCCAAATAAACCACTTTTATGTGACATACATATAGTGTGGAACAGAACTTCAATGGGACTGTACAACTAGTCATAAAGATTAGACATCCCTAATACCTTCCAGTTGTCCTTTGTAAATATTCCTTTTCAGCTCTGTTCATGATACAAACAGCACAACCGTCCAAATGACAGAAAATCGAAGATTCAATGTTAAGCTTTGATGAGATTGTCTAGATATAGCTCGTAGGCAGTAGCATGGAAGAGGAATTTTAACTAATAGAAATGAGGACCAGAAATGATTTGGACAATTTAGAGAAGCAAAGAGAATTTGGGACACATACTAAGAATGAGCCCGAATTATCTAGAATATAGTTAACCAATGTTTCAGGTGTGATTCAAAATATAATGACACAATGAATTATTCCAAACAGTAGAGTAGAATATCTGAAACTAAACAAGAAACAGAAGATTGAGAAGAAAATGGAGATATGAATTAGAAAAAGAGATACTGTGTTGATCAAAAGACATTTCAGTCAAGTGATGGAAGTGTTGGTGGTAGATTCTTTTAATTGAGCAGTGTTCGTCTTTGTATGCAGATCTGCAGTGTGTGGAATAAACTGACTAAAGTTGTATTTACACTCTCTGTGTAATAAAGATTGGAACAAAGAATTGGAGAGTTTCACCAGTTTCAGATTTGTGGATTTTAATACACTAAAATCTGTAAAAAGAATACTCATTCCTTGTAAAATCATTTTATTTGCATCGGTGTAGTTACCAGTGAAATACAATTGTTATTAAGTAGGCCATAAATGAAAAAAGTCACAGACGAAACTTGATTTGAAAAATGTATTGTATTCAGAAAACCAGTTCATATGTGATTCACACTATTAAGACACTATTGTGTTCCTTTAATGGAAAATAACCTTTCCACTAAAGAAATTAAAGCAGTGTTATTGCATGAGGGGTGGAAACTTAGAAGACAAAAGATGAATTTTACTAAAACCACACATGAAATTTGCCCATCCACCCTCAAAATGTTGAAAACGCTAGTTATAAAAATAGGGATGAAGAATGCAATAAACCCATTGAAGAGGTGAGTGACAGATATGAGATTTGTAAGCAGTACCAAAAGATATTATCACGGTCTATCATAAGTCTGCCTTTAGTGAGAGCCTTAAAAAGGCAGTTGCGATAGATTTAAAGGCATATGATAAAGAAAAAACACTTTAATTTTACATTTTGAAGATTTGTCAACTAGATGGACTCAGTCAATATTGTAAAGGTTCGAAATAAATTGTGGATAATGTAATGGAAAAGTGAATATGAACTAGACCTGGACCACCAGCAAAGTTCCCACTGATTATTGGGCGAAATTTCCTAATAATGAATTTAAACATATGTGCAAATACGAATGTAACAGTTATGAATAAAACAGCAGAAAATCAGGGAGACATGACTTATTTTTTAAAAAGTTAATAAAAAGTGGAGAAGTGCGGGAATGGTTAATGGGAAATAATAATTGCACAGCATGAGAACCAGACTGTTCAGGTACATTCTTCAAGCTGCTCGCCATAGACTAAAATTTGCAGATTCTAAAAGAGATACGGAAAGTAATGAACAACCAGATACATCTCATAAACATGTGTTATATAGCAATGAAGATCAGACTGTCATAATTGACACTTTTTCCAGTAAAGGACAGATAAGGTCTGATTATTGAAATGAGGCCATTGTTCCCAAAGTACAACTCTTAAAAGTGAGCATTAAAGTCATGTACTTCCAATACTATTTTCCAAGTCATGTATTTACCAGATGCTAGTCAATGGAGAAATGTGACTATTATAAGTAGAACAGGGAAGGCCTCTGGAAAAATATGAAAAATGGTTGAATGTTCAGTATAAGTGAGTTCAAAGCTAGAAATTGGATACTTAAAGTACAAAAATAGAAGGCAAAAAAAAAACACAATGTAAGCTCAGGCAGTGGTTGCAGGAACAAACTCGTCACAAGAAAGAGATCACCATCCATTGAAAGGAATCCTGTAATAACAGGGGGAATCATACAGCAAAAGTCCAGACAGAATTACAAGGTTGAGGGTGTAGCTCAACAAGGTCAATAAATATACTAAGAGACTAGGAATGCTACCAGTGGAAGAATTAGATGACAATTTATTAAAAGAAGCCAAAGCTGGATAACAAAGCTGAAAAGAGTGTGGGGTGTAATAAGAGATGTCACATTTAGATCAATTGACCTATCATATTGCTGGATGGGATGGAAAAGGTTTCTCCTGGTGGGAATTATAAGGCTAAAGCCAAGCTAATGACCTAAGGTTTTGAAGAAAAATGCAGGGATAAAAGGGCAAATTCACCTACAGCAGGAAAAGCAATTTTGAAGCTTTTTTGGGGCTTGTTAGCAACAAATATTTGGGAGTATAGATGAATTGACATGAAAGCTGCATTTCTGCAGGGAGATCAGCTCAAAAGGGAAATGTTTTTCACCCTCCAAAAGAGGTGTAAATGCAGTGGGGACAATATAGATTACTTGATTAGATTACATTACAGTGTGGAAACAGGCCCTTCAGCCCAATAAGTCCACACCAACCCGCGGAAGCGCAACCCACCCATACCCCTTACCTAACACTACGGACAATTTAGCATGGCCAATTCACCTGGCCTGCACATCTTTGGACTGTGGGAGGAAACCGGAGCACCCGGAGGAAACCCACGCAGACACGGGGAGAACATGCAAACTCCACACAGTCACCTGAGGCGGGAATTGAACCCGGGTCTCTGGCGCTGTGAGGCACTAGAAGGCCCACTAGATGTTAAGTAAATGCATTTATGGCCTACATTGTTGCAGAAGGGCATAAGATCCTGATGTTTGTGAATGTGAGAAGAGTTAATTAGATTTGAAGACAGAAGTACATGCAGATAATAGTCTTTAAAATACCACAATAGGATTAAAGCCTGGTTTCTCTCAGATTACTCTGTTTAATTGTGTTCAGTATTAATGTGCAATAAACAGAATTTCAAATGACCTAAACATGAACATAGTTTGTGACTTTGCTTCTCCTTGGCCAGTTTGTCTTGACCCAAACTCACTAAACATGTGCATAGAACCAAATCACCAAAGATACCAATCTAGAGTTTGGTACTTCTCAGTAAGAGTCAAAAAAGGTGGTCCTGGAAAAATGATCAGGTCAGGAACCATCTGAGGAGCAGGAGGGTGGATGTTTCGGGCATAAGCTCTTCATCAGGAATGTGGAGGGGAAGGGGATGTGAGGTAAATAGAAGGGTAGGGGTTGGGCTGAGGGGAAGGTAGGTGGGAAGGCAATAGGTGGATGCAGATGGGTGTTAATTGTGATAGGTCGGTGGGGAGGGTGGAGCGGATCGGTGGAAGGAAGATGGACAGATAGGACAGGTTAAGAGTTGGAAGGTTGGATCTGGGATGAGGTGGGGGAGAAGGGGAGATTTGGAAACTAATGAAGCCAATGTCAATGTTGATGCTGTATGGTTAAAGCGTCCCAAGATGGAAGATGAGGTCCGTTTTATTAAATTGGTTTGCCTCCAGTAGATCCTGTGGGATCCATTGTCGAGAAACGTTTCTTTCTAATTAATTTGCAAGATGTGGGAGTCGCTGACTGGCCAGCATTTATTGCCCATCCTTAGTTGGCTTTGTGAAGTTGATGGTGAGCTGCCTCCTTGAACCGCTGCAGTCCACTTACTGTGGGTTGATCCACAATGCCATCAGGGATGGAATTCCAGAATTTTGACCCAGCAACAGTGAAGAAACGGTAATATATTTTCAAGTTAGGATGGTGAATGGCTTGGAGGGAAACTTGAAGATAGTGGTGTTCCCATGTATCTTCTGCCCTTGTACTTATAAATAGAAGTGCTGTAGATGAGGAAATTGTCTGGAGAAGAGAAGAACTAAAGCAAAATCACTTTTCCAAAAACCGATCAGTACCGTTTGAAGATCAGTTAAGACAGCCAGAAGAACCACAGAGCTGAGTAACTGCTTTGAAGGGAATAGATCTCAGCACAAATTCCTGCAGAGAAATGATCAAAGATTGCTGATGGTGAATGAAAGCATTTTATAGCTGGTAAAAAGTGAAAAGAAAAAGCAGTGAAAGCAGTAAAAGCCCTCTAGCTGCCAAGGGGAGAAATCCAATTTGAGGAACTGTGGAAAGAGGCCAATGAGTATAGCATTGTATGAGCCTTGGTAGCAGTTGAGTACAGACACCGAGTGAATACGAGGTATTTGAGAGAAAATGGCACTTACACTGGCAGTGTGGAGAAGGTTGTCAACCTCCCTCTTACAGTCTGAGACTGCTTTAACCTTTAACCTTGGACCAAGCTGGCATGGTCTGGTGTTGTGGCTTCCAAACCTAGTTCTGGAGAAAAAGGATACCCGTGTATGCACCACCCTATCCAGCAGAACTTCCAGGACTCTGTTGACAAACTGAGGAGCCGATATCTGCCACCCACCCCTGTCTGCTATGTCCATGGCTGAAGTCAGAAACTGTGCAGAGCAGCTCTGAACTAACAGTTCCTGTCCAGATGCACAACGGGCTTCTAAAAATAGCTCAGGTGCAAGGGTTTCTGGTGAATTCCAGGATATCTGCGCAATGGCAATTTGTTCCTGGAATGGTGCATGGAAAGATGATGTGAGAGACACCACAGGATAGGTAGTTAATGAGGTGAGTTTGGTCAGATAAGATGAAAAACTCAATTGGCCTCAAAAAATCATGTTACTATCCTTTGTTTCTTATTCCTTTGCCAAAACTTGAAAAGTGTTCAATTTCAGCACTATGAGAACAATTTTTGCAAAAACATAGATTCAACAACAATTTTAATTGCCAAAAAAAGACAAGACAATAAAAGGAGATCAAAATCCGAAAAAAAAGTACCCAATTTGAGAAAATAAATAATACCTTCAAGTATTTTCCACCAATCAGCCAATGCAACAAACTTGACTGGTAACTATCTTTCCACCAGAGAAATTCAAGTAATCAGATCCGTTGACAGATCAACAAATTGGCAAAGATGGAAAGCATAATTCATAAGATTGCGAACAGCTTTAGCACTGAACACTAAACCAAATGCAGAACAGATTACCCCACTGCTCTACAATGTGGTGAGAACCTCTGATAATGTGTTATATAAACAACACATTGATGAGAAACGAATTATGTTTGTTAATCATTATGTTTGACAACTTCATAACAATGTTTAATTATTATTAAACTTAATTATCAAATAAGACGCTGGTGAGATTATGCTTCAATGGAAGGTACCAACTCCTAGCAGACTGTAAATAGCTTCATTAATAACCTGTATGTACTTTTTGAACCAGGCAACAATGAAAACCTATATTCACTCATTTGTGATAGAATCATAGTTGGTCTCTTAGATAAAGAATACACCAGGAACAGTTATCAAGCAAACTTACAAGTTTGACAAACTACCTTCCAGATAGGTTGTTAGCCATCATTCATATAATATCAGCACTGATTAGACCCTGTGTGCAATCATGTGACATACCATAGCACAAGGAGCAGTCAGTTATCCAGACTGGAAACTGATTCACTGGTTTTTTGTATTCTCCTGCAAGGGGATATGGATAGAGTATTTCTGAGGATGACTTCTTAAAGCTACTTAAAATACAATTACTTTTATGTATCGCTTTGTTCTGAAGCTGCTACAATGACACACTCTTTACTCAGTGCAACCCTGACTAGTGCGGTGTGAACACATTAAGAACATTTCTGGGTGGCACAACCTACCAGCTGGGGAAAGATCTACCCTGGATTTTCAAACTCCCATTTTGAATCATTCAAAGATGAAAGCCTTGACTTTAACAGCCAGCAGCAAACTGAAGTGATAATGGCTCGCCCACCCATGGCAAAATGAGAGCCAGCTGATTTTAATGGATGGCTTTCATTTCAACCCCAGCAGACAGCATCTGAGGGGAAACCACGAATCCCAGATGGTACCCACAGAGACCCAATAGTTGGCACAGTTGCCAGTGCCTTCGGAAATAGCTTACACTTATTATTCTAGTCATGCTAAAAAGAGACACAATTTTGAAGCCTTTTGTCTTACACTTACTAAGGCTCAGATGCCAGAAACAAAGTCCTGTTTAGTGCAAGAGGAAAGCTTCAAATTTGTGTCTCTTTTTAGCAATGTTTAAGTTCTGTTTTTCCATTAAAAACACAAGTTTAATTTTAAAAGTGCATGTTTTTATTCATCTAAACAGCATCTACTATTATTAGAAGATGACGCTGATAACATCAATAAAAAGAAGTTGGTTTGAATACAAAAATGGATTGAAATTACTAACTGAAAGAATGTTACTGTCCTGATTTTCTAATTTTTCATGAGCCTGAATCAGGGTTAATGGTGCATTGCTGAATGCATGAAGTTACCTCAGCTGCCTACCTAAAACCTCATTAACCCAACAATGAAGGTCAATACCAAATCTACCCAGTAAAACATCATCAATAATTTGCAGTGTAGTCATAGAGTAAAGGGAAAAAATGCTACAAGTCTGTTATGGAAGAAAGCTTCATTTTCTACTTATCTTAGGCTGCACAGAAGCAATTAGATTGCAGGAAATCATTTTCAAAAGCAGTGAAATGCAACACACTTATCTTTTTAATTGTATTTCCAGATGCCTCAAATTGACTGTAATATGCCTTTAGCATTCACGGATGATAGGAGCCTGATTACATTTGGTTGTATGATATTCAGTTACTTGCATGTGGAAATATTTCAGTTTAAAAAGCGAAATCTTTATTCTTGTAGCTTGAAACTACTTCACATTTACAACATGTTTTTAAGGTTAGTTCAATGAAGTTTAGTTGATGCCGCTACAAATTTGGTGAATTTTGAATTGAATTATAGTGCTAATTATTACAAGTTAAGTGAACTGAGAGCGCATGTTGCCTACTCTTATATAAACCAACATAAAGATGTCTTTATTGTGCTAAAATATTCCAGGGCAATGGGCACAAAGGGTAAGTGGGTTAAAAAGGTAAAGTCTCCAAAGTCCCAGGGGACCAGAGGGCTGCTGTCTCATTAGAGAGAGAGGACTGGTGAAGGTTCACCACATCTCAGTTGAGGCCAGAGGTTGAGAAGGTGAATCCTACATGCGAACCTCAGCAGGTGCAGGAATTGAATGCACACTCTTGGCACCATTCCTTATCACAATCCAGCCATCCAGCTAACTAAACTAATTACCCCTGGAAAGCAAATGTTAAGCATGGATCAAAGAAAATTTAGGGGAGTTGGCTGAAGACAATATTGAGGAGGGAAACTTGAAGCTAAGGAGATTGATGACTGTTGATGGCAATACTACAAATTAGGATTGGGATGGAGGGATAAAATATGTTGTGATCTAAAGCAAAAAAGGCAAGTATGCAAACTGGGATTTAAGATAAGCATTTACGTTAGAGATATGTGGGAAAGCCTTTGGAGACATATATAAACATCAATAGATATCTTGGAATCATTTGTTAGTTGATTAGGACTGGATAATAGGTGGCAGACAGCAAGGGATTTGAAAGATGAATAGTTCTTAAAATAAGATATAAAGTGAATAATGGACTCTTTGGCAATTTGGAGAATGTGAAAGTGTCGAGCTTGGGAGGTTGTGGCGAAACATCGATCAAGTTGAGCATGAGGGCTTCAAATATGAAATGGGTTGTCCATAGGCAAGTAATATTGCATAGGTGTTCACAGGTGGCCTTGGTACTGAATCTTGATCAATGATAGCTGATGTACAAATTGAGGAAAGAATACATGAAGAGCTATAAAATGGACAATTAAAACACAGTTCATAGAACCATTCCAAAGGAGTAACTCAATCCAATCTGTGTTTCCATTAAGTAATCCATTTACCAAATTCTATGCTACAAGGAAACAATAAGTCTTTGTATTAAAAGCGATTTCCAACTATTCTCTGTGCATAGTCTTATTGTAAACTGAAAGCCTGTGTTGTGTCTAATTCCACAGCTTTTCATTCTGACCTTGTTTTATAAAATCAAATGCACTCAAATTTAGAAAGGAAACATTGTCATGGCGGTAAGATTTTAAGGCACTATTTCTAATTATGCATTGTCATATCTGATGCCACTTGTGGTTTTCAATGTTACCTCACGTAACATATTACAAAGAGTTTGATTCTGTTGAGTCAGTTATCTTGCAGTTTATTTAAAGTGCGAACAATTTACAAATACATAAAATCTTACACACACAGCCTAGGTTCTATGCTTACTGATATTATTGCATATTGCCCACATATAATTGAAAGACTACACTAATTCCATTACATAGAAAGAATGGCTACAGGTGAGATGACTGTCTTTATATTGGAACATCACATGTTATGTTGTCACATAAAGGTACAGTGATGTCAGGGTCTGGAATCTATGGCATAAGATCACACAACCGATGTGTTATTGTGAGGAAAATGACAAGGGAGCTCAGAGAAATACTACACAGTGAAGTCAAACCATAAATCCATAAGACTGAATGACAAGTAGGCTATAGAGTGTGTCAACATTTATCTTTCTAGTTTAAAGTAAATCACTTCATTTTATATTCTTTTCTGCATGGCTGAAATGCTAGATTTTATGTAATTGCTTTGTAACCAATATGTTTATTTGCGTGAAATATGTGTAGAGATGATGAAAGTGTTGAATTGGATAGACAGTAGTTGGTGGAGAGGCCAGTTTATGTTGGTGTCTTTTTATAACTCAGAAGAAATTTAGAACTCGGAAAGATAATATAAGCAGAAGGACAGTAAGGAGAAACTGTAACAGAGAAAAGTGAAGCAAGGAAGTAGAATAAGTTCAGAAAGAAAGATTAGAAATCTGATAGCACAATAAAGCTGGTGTGGCCTGGAAAACAATTGCAATATCTTCATTAGCACAGTCCAGTTGAACCAAAAAATGTAAGTAAAGGAAGTAAAGAAAATGCTATTGGGGCAAATACAGTTTAAGAAGTTCTTTCACCTTTAGTTCCTTCCCTCCCAAGTTATGAGTAGATGATAGATATTTTTTGTTCAGACCAAGCCATTCTGTTATTTGGAAAGGACCTAGTGGTTACTGTGAGGCCACTCTGTTTGATTTTACGTTTGTTCTCCAAACGCTCTTTTCCACATTAATTAAAGCTTCTAGTAATGTCAAGATAGAAGAAACACAAGAAAAACGAACGTGAATCAGATCAGTAATGTTAAATACTAAGGGTAAGAAATTATGTTAGGTAGTGCCATTTTTTATACACTACAATTACTCTGAGAATTCTGAAATCGTGTTTTGGTGGCTGCACATATGGAGAACAATCCACCAGATACCCAGATGCATTAATGTGGTTTTAGCGGGCAACAGTTAGAAGTTCATAGAGTTCACAAATTAAATCATCAATCAATGCTCGTTAGATGTCAGCACTGCCATTTTGGAGCTCAAAGCTCCATTTATCAGTCCATCTTAAACATTCATAGTTGAAAGCACATTTAATAGCAAAAAGGATCCTCCAACAACACCACTAGTAAGAAGATCATCAATTTTGCCTAGTTTGCCTGGTTGACTTTGTCTGGCTAAAGCAACTACTTTACAGGTGCTTGGTACTTTCTATCGTTGGTTCGAGTTCCAAAATTGGAAATAGTATATCAGTTGCTGAAGGAGGCTTTTACTGATTCTGATACTTCTACATAAATATGTCAAAAATCACACAGTACCAGGTTATAGTCCAACAGGTTTAGTTGGAAGTACAAGCTTTCAGAGTGCTGCTTCATCATCAGGTAGCTGGTGGGGCAGAATCATTGGACACAGAATTTATAGTAAATTTCTATGTCCTATGATCCTGACCCACTAGCTACCTGATGAGGGAGCAGCGCTCCAGAAGCTTGTACTTCCAAATAAACCTGGTGTTGAGATTTTTAACTTCATCCACCCCAGTCCAACACCAGCACCTCCAAGACATAAAAACGTGCATACTGACACAAGTACACTCGTAGACCTTCCCACTTCCAAACAACATGCCTTGGAAAATGAACAGAAATCACAAAGCAGGACAAGCTGCTGAAAGAGGGAAAAGAAAATTGGGGAGGAAGGGTTCAGAAAGAGTTCATATCCATCAAGGGACTTTAGGAAGCAACTCTTCCACTGAAACCTCAGTGAGGAACAATATGTACTAAGTCTGCACTTCAATGATTTGTCTCTCCCAGATTCCAGTGAGGACAATAATTCCATTGTCATTGATTATAAGTGACTATAAGTTTAACTTTTGTGTGCTTGGTTCCGTCTAGCTTGAGATTGGGGATGGAAATAACTGCAGGATATAAAGGTTTGCAGTTTAGGATTGCTCCAGAGAAGTCATTGACTCTCTTCACTCAAAGAGAAAATTACATTTCATTATTTCTTGCCAGATAGAAGTTAGCAGAATGTGCACACAGCTTCACTAGAATTTCAAGCTCTTCATGGTGTCATGCTGTTTGTGGGCGGCACGGTGGCACAGTGGTTAGCACTGCTGCCTCGCAGCGCCAGAGACCCGGGTTCAATTCCCGACTCAGGCGACTGACTGTGTGACGTTTGCACGTTCTCCCCGTGTCTGCGTGGGTTTCCTCCGGGTGCTCCGGTTTCCTCCCACAGTCACAAAGATGTGCAGGTTAGGTGAATTGGCCATACTAAATTGCCCGTAGTGTTAGGTAAGGGGTAAATGTAGGGGTATGGGTGGGTTTCGCTTCGGCGGGTCAGTGTGGACTTGTTGGGCCGAAGGGCCTGTTTCCACACTGTAATCTAATCTAAAAAATGGTGCATTGACACATGAATATTGCATACACTACATATCAACTCTGCTCTTTAGAGACTGTGAAAGAAATTGGACTCCTTCAATACGCAGATCAATGCCCGGAATGCTGGCAGTAGTCACAATGCTTTTTTGTTGTGGTATCCTGCTGTGTTAGCTGCTTTTGAGGCAGTATGCTATTCTAAAGCATGTTTAGAAGTCAACAAGTTACTAATAACAAGGCTGGCAATTCCAATGTACAACATGTACATGTGTGTATCATGTATATAATGAAAACCAAGCTGGTATTTCAAATATAATAGAGCAGGCAACTGGCATAGTTGCATAATGGTTCCTCTGTCTAAACTGCTCTGGAAGAAGTCTGTATTTTTTATTACAGGTCTCAAGTTTTGTGGATGTCTGCTAAATGCTACACCATCATGACAGTATGGATATTGCCATCACTTGCATTGATGTTCAGCTGGGGAAGAGGAGCACAGTAGGAGGTAGAAGAAGCACCTTAGACCTATCCCTTCTGGTTGGGATATCTGTGATTGACTTACTTGACTGCAGTATCAGTGAACACAACCATAATTTCCCATTCATTAACAGTCCCATACCTTACCTGTTACTATCATATAATTTCTTTGACCACAATGCAAATCTAAAGGCCAACAATAAAATAGCCATTGCAAAACAAATTTATAATTGGAAGGCTGTCACATAAATCTAACACTGACGCCACATAGAAGTGGTAGGTTGATTGGTTTGTGCTTGTATAAATGCATTTGCTTGAAAGAAGGCAGTAACGGAAAAAGTACAGGAATGAGTAAAAGTTAGGGCCAATATAACAAAGCTATATTAGTAAGTAAAGTAAGGTAAGGGCATTAAGTTTAAGACTATGTAATTAAGTAAGACTAAGAAAGTTTACGTTTAAGACATGGCAGTACAGGTTAGTAGAGTGGAATGTGTGGCCGGTAATCCTTGGGAAGTCATGGACTCAACCAGTGTCCTAGAAGACCACATGTGCAGGAAGTGTTGAGCTCCAGGTTTTGGAGATCAAGCTGTGACTGGATAAACTTTGGCACAACAATTAGGCTGAGAGTTACATAGTTATCATATTCTGAGTAGTGGTTACACTGTAGGGGGAAGGAAAGTAATGTGTGGTCACCAAGCACTCTAAGAGAAACAGGTAGGTCATGCACAAGTTAGTTATACAGTATTTGACCCTTTTATAATCAATTCTGACTCTTCTTATTCAACTTAATTTTATCCATCCTAAATTTTTTCTATCCTAAATAATGGTTTTTAGAAGCTTTCCCACCATTAAAGATAGTTATTTTTAAATCAACTTGTTCGGAGATGTTATGACACACTTCTGGAGCAGGTGGGACTTGAACCTAGACCTTCTGACTCAGAGTCGTAGAGTCCTATAACGGTAGGGACACTACAACAGCAACACATGACTCAACACCACTTTAGGTGAACTGATTGATCTTAGAGTCATACAGTCATAGACATGTGCAGCACAGAAACAGACCCTTCGAGCTAACTCATCCATGCCAACCAGATATCTCAACCCAATCTAGTCCCACCTGCCAGCATCCAGCCGACATCCCTCCAAACCCTTCCTATTCATATACCCATAAATGTTGCAATTGTACCAGCCTTCACCACTTCCTCTGGCAGGCCATTCCACACGTGCCCCACCCTCTGCATGAAAAGGTTGCCCCTTAGGTCACTTTTATATCTTTCCCGTCTCACCCTAAATCTATGCCCTCACCCCAGGAAAAAGGCCTTGTCTATTCACCAATCCATGCCCCTCATGATTTTATAAAACTCTATAAGGTCACCCCTCAGCCTGTGAAGCTCCAGGGAAAACAGCCCTAGCCTATTTAACCTCTCCCTATTTCAAATTCTCCAATCCTGGCAATATCCTTTTAAATCTTTTTCTGAACCCTTTCAAGTTTCACAAAATCCTTCTGCTAGACAAGAATTATACACAATATTCCAACAGTGGCCGAACCAATGTTCAGTACAGCCACAACATGACGTCCCAACTCCTCTACTCAATACTCTGCCCAATAAAGGAAAGCATACCAAATGCCTTCTTCACTATCCTATCTACCTGCGACTCTACTTTCAAGGAACTATGAACCTATACTCCAAGATCTCTTTGTTCAGCAACACTCCCTAGGACCTTACCACTAAGTGTATAAGTCCTGCTAAAATTTTCTTTTCCCATACGCAGCACCTCACATTTATCTAAATTAAACTCCATCTGCCACTAAACAGCCCATTGGCCTACCTCATTGTAATTGCTAGATTTATCCTGACTACCTTTCTTGAACAAAGCTGCAAGGGAAAACTAAGAAGATAATTGCGAGTAGCTCCGTAATGCCCACTCTCATTTCCTTCAAAGTCCTTGGTCATCTGGTCCTTGTGACTGTCAACTTTAAGTACCAATAGTCTATCCAACACTTCTTCCTTACAAATTTTAAACCCTTTTAGATACAGGGTTTCCTTCTACGATGGCTTGGGGCAGGTTCTCCATCTTTAGTAAAGACAGATTCACAGTATGTATTTAATACCTCAACCATGCTCGCTGCCTCATTTTTTGAGTGCGAGCAGCAGCAGAGTGTAAAGGAACCCGGAAGGCTACAGCTAAGGTGAGACAGTTTGTTTTAAAATTACTTACCGGTAGCGGGCAACGGTGTTTTTTTTTTCTCTTTTCACTAAAGAGCGGGAGCAGCAGGGGGAAGTGACGAAGACCAGAGGGGCAGCCGGGTAGGTTTTTTCCCTATAAAAGCGCGGAGGAGAAGAACCCGAGGCATTACAGAGATAGTGCCTCCTACCCTCCCTCCTCCTCTAACCTAATAATAAGATCCGTTATGGTAAGTAGGTAAGTGCTGCATTTTGCTTGTTCTATTCTTTAGACCCAGATTTTTTTTTTAAAAAAAAAGGTTACTTTTAGAGGGATGGCAGTGAAGGCAGTGCAATGTTCCTCTTGCAACATGTTTGAGGTGAGGGATGCCATGGTCGTCCCTGCTGATTACACTTGCAGGAAGTGCACCCATCTCCAGCTCCTGCAAGACCGTGTTAGGG
>NC_057723.1:53511794-53519153 GCF_004010195.1 Chiloscyllium plagiosum | reverse complement strand
CAAGATGATTAGGGGTTTAGCTAGGGTTGACCATGAGAACCTTTTTCCATGTATGGAGTCAGCTATTACGAGGGGGCATAGCTTTAAATTAAGGGGTGGTAGGTATAGGACAGATGTTAGGGGTAGGTTCTTTACTCAGCAAGTCGTGAGTTCATGGAATGCCCTGCCAGTAGCAGTGGTGGACTCTCCCTCTTTATGGGCATTTAAGCGGGCATTGGATAGGCATATGGAGGATAGTGGGCTAGTGTAGGTTAGGTGGGCTTGGATCGGCGCAACATCGAGGGCCAAAGGGCCTGTACTGCGCTGTATTCTTCTATGTTCTATGTAAGTCTCCCTCTAGCCCTGCTCCTTTTACCAGTCTTTTACTGTTCATATGCTCGTAGAATATTTTGGAACTACCCCTAACCCCTTTATGTTAGTTGCTAGTCGTTTCTCATAATTCCTCGTTGTTTCTCTTCTTAACTTTATCACCTCCCCTTTGGACCTTCTGTAATCCTTTTGATTCTCAATGGTATTTTCCACCTGTCACTTGAAATAACCCAATTTTTCTTTTTTTAATTTGAATTTCTAACTCCTTTCTCATCCAGGATTTCCCTGGTTTTGTACAACTTAATAAGACAAGAGCGAGGACAGTGTGTCAGTCGATGTGGTGTACCCTGGTTGACATGGCTGGCATGGTTGAATAGCAACCTGTGTGTGCAAGCTGGGGTATAGGGATATGGGGTTTATGACAGTGTTAAGTATCTGGGTGAGATGAAGTTTATGAATGTTGAATATAAAGCTGAACATAGGTTGTTGTTAGATTTGGGGTATAGTAATTTGACTAATGGTTGAGGTGTGTGATATAGTGTGTGAGATAAGGGATTTGAAGATGCATTCAGTGACTGCGACTACTGGTGAGGTCTTTCAACTTATTTCACCACTGCATCCAGGTCCTCAGGGCAAGTGTCCTGGCATTGTCTTTCATGGCCTTCTGCTCCCGGTGCCATTTGACCATTTGTCCAAGGGGCCACTTTCCAGTTCCATATATTTCTCTTCTCCTCCGTAAGGAATCCATACACCTTGCAGCCTATTATTTCCCAACTTATGCCATTCTTCACTATTTCCTAGTTCATATTCCTTCAAATACAACTTCCAGGATCAGCTCTCCAAAACTGTGCCCTTACCCACAAGAGATCCAGGCTAGACTTAAGTAGTGCAAGTTAGCACTGAGTGTTGCAAATTAATTGCAGTACTGGTTCCCAGCTGATGTACCCAGTGAACGATCAAAGCAGTTAGCATTGACTGCATGCAGCGATCATTCAAATGAGTAAACTACGTTGCTAATCAACAGATACAGATTAATCACACTTTGCAATGCCTGTCCTCTTTTTTGCCACTAGCCAACTTAGACATAGTTATATTTTTAATGCATTTCCTGATGTGACATACATGCTTGATTGCATGGATTGGTGAAGTAATCAGCACACCACAACAGGAGGTAAGTAATCAGTAATCACAATCACTGTAGGAAGATGTAGTATACCATGAATGTGCACTAACTCTCAAGTTATTGGGTAATTTTTTAATCGAACACTGAACCTTGATGGAACCTTTGTTACTTGGTTGGTACATTATGACTTATGCACCTGTATTAGTATGTTACTGTGATAGTCATGCTGCTTAGCAATGGAGTTCATCGTGAGGAACAAAGAAACTATTTGTGGAAGTGGCAAAACAAGTTGCATTTTCCTTATGTTAGAGGGCAGCTGCAGTTTCTGCCCATTTAAAACTAGATCTGATAGAAAGCCCTCAGCCATATTAATAGATTTAACTTGGAAATGGAGTAGCAGTGATCTTATCACTAACTTTTTCTATTCAATACAATCTTTATTCTTGACACCTGCATGTGACTGTTTAGAGTTTGACAATTTCTGCTTTTTGCGGTCTCAATCTGAGCATAGTTGGTGCTAGAGCCTCACTCAGCATAGACGTTCTGTTCTGCAGCAGCTGTACAGGACTCTGTAAACAACAACCTACCAGTACTTGGCTTAACTCACTCTTCTGCATCAGATTTGGTTGGTGGACTAATTTGGGTGGGGTTGGACCAAAGTGCAGGACAGTCATGACAGCTGAGTCCAAAACCATCTTCAGTTGATACCCAAACATGAGAAAATCGAGAAGAGTTTTGGAGTCCATAAAGTGCTGTAATGGTTACCAGCTTTCTTGCTATTCCATTGCTCCATTCAACAGAAGATACCGTATACAATTGTACAACCTCACTGGCTGAGATAGGCCACCTCAATACAGATGAAGGAAAAGTCTGGCAGTTTCCTGGTAAGAGTGGTTGGACACCTATTCAATTCACAGTCCCTTGGGAAAGGGTTTATATTTTAAGTTTATCTGAATTAGGCTTCTCAATGTGGACGTAATTAATATTAATGCATATTAATATAACAACAATATGAAAACAAAGTTAGATTAGATTAGATTACAAAATGTTGCAGGTGTTTCAATTCCGAAAGTCAGAAAGTGCTTGAAATATGCAACAAATTTGGCAGCACCTGTGGAGAGAAAAATGTATTTACAGCATTATCTGCTGAGTATTTCCACCATTTTATTTCTAATATAATGGGTCTCAGTTATTTTTGGGAAGATGCCTCCACTTTCTCACTTTTAGACAGGAGCCTGGAGGTTTGTTTGCATCGCAATTTTTTTTTCTTACAATTTCAAACAATTTGCTGCAAACTTATTGGGGTCAAAGATTTCCAGCCTAGGACATCTTATCATTTCAGCAAATTGCTCACTTTCCAAAAGTGTTTCAATGAGATGCTCAGTCTGTTGTCTGGAAAACATGTGAATGTGAACTTTCAAGCAGAATTATGCTTTGGCTCCATTTGATTTGTCAAAAAGCCTACTTGTTTATATGATCAAAAATGGTGGGACATGACATATTCACCCATTCTGGCTATTGATAAGGCCATTCTTCTTATCCAGAATCTGCTGGAACTGAATTGCAAGTTGCTTTAAATCCTTTTTAATAGGCATCCTTCCATTACTGTGGAAGACCAGAGTCAAAGGCTCCTCTGGAATACTCCTGCTCAGCCCACAGACCTCTGAAACTACACTAAATATGGCTGGACCACAAAATGGGACAGGCCTCTAAACTGAACTGTCAGGTAACCAAATGACCACTGTGCTGTTGCCTTAAAACTTCTCACAATCAAAATATAGCTCATTATAATTGCTGATTAAGTTGTTTCAATTATAAATTACATAAAAAAAGGAATGTCACAGATACTGGAGGCATACTGTTTACCTTGCATTATACATAGCACGCAAATGCATGAAAGAGCTCTATAATAATGTCATGCCAGATGTTTGTGAATTCTTCAGGGATTATAGAAGTAGTTAACATTTTGCTGTAAAAGCACAATCCTTTATTTTTGCAGATGCAGGTAAAAACGAAGAGGAAACCCGCTTTCTATTGTGGCTTTGTCATTGAAAGATGAATGATGGTGCTAACCAACCATTTCTGCAATGGGATAATTCTAACAACTCATTGGACATTAGTAAATCAACTACTGATTGACATTCCACCAGGTTTTCTATTCCTTTGAAGTCAAATGATAATTTATTCATATGGTACAGGAGCAAGAGGTAATATTGAATGTGTACAAGACACTAGTTAGACCTCAGGTGGAGTATTGCGCACAGTTCTGGGCACCACAATTTAGGAAGAACGTTGGAGAGAGTGCAGAAGAGCTTCATAAGAATGGTGCCAAGGATAAGAGATGTTCTAAGAGGATAGATTGGGCAAGTTGTGACTTGGACAGAAGGAGGCTAAGGTGAGGTTTGACACAAACTTTCAAAATCATGAGGGGACTGAACAGAGTAGATAGGGTGAAACTGACCTCTCATAAATGGTTTAAGAATGAGACAGCTCAGGTATAACATAATTTACACAAGAATCACCATTAGTGTGTGAAAAACATTCTTCACACAGCAAGCAGTTGCTAAGGCTTTGGACACATGCTTGGGAGTGGCACTGTTTGGTGAAGTCCAATTGAGGCATTCAAGTGATTTTGAGATGAACATTTAAATAGAAACAATATTCAGAGTTCTGGGAATGAGGCAAGGAAATGGTACTAAGTCATAATGTTAATTGAAAAAGCCAATGCAAACACTATGGACCAAACAGCATTCTTCCATATTATCACAATACTGTAATTATCACCCACTGATAACTGCTCTCAACTACAAGTATGACCAGTTTCTTGGAGATATTTGTACTGCAAGAGAAGTAAATACCTTGCTTATTAGTTGTGGGTTTTCTTCCATTGTAAGAAATTATGGCCATGGCAATCTTTTTAATAGCCTTTATATTTAAACTGCTTTTACAATTATGAGGTTTAAAAGTTAAGATTATTTAATTTCACTTTCTACCTAGACACAATTATTAATATTTAATCATATATTGTGTGTTGCCACAGAGAGGAAGGAAGAGGAAGTTATGGTTGAGATCCGGCTTTGCTACAAATCTGTGAATATCCCAGAATGTCAGCAGAAAAATGGTTGCTTGGCTTTGTAAGCTACCATAATAAAATAATGGAGGAAGACAGTCTTTAATGTAACAGGCACATCCTGCAGTCATCTAAGGATTCCAGGAGATTTGTTCTTGCATGTCAAGGAGGAAGGTAAGTCTTCAGAACAGGCTTTATTGCTATTGATAGATTTACGGAACTCTGAAAGCTAAGGAAGATTTCTAGCATGAAACAGAGATACAGGAACTCATTGGAAGTTAGGAACAACTATCAACTATTTCCTGAAAGAACTGTTATTCTGCGGAAAGTGCAATGGGTGATAAGTAGATATCGTGAACATTCATTTTTAAAGTATAAGTTACTGACAAAAAGAAAATAGAGTTTGATCAACGGTGCTTTCTCTAGTCATTTGTCACAATAAATGTTTTAAAATGTGAAATCTTGTGTCATTCTCACAGCTTAGAACTAGAAGGTCAAAGCTCTTTAAAAGTTATTGCCTGTACGGAGATCATAACACTATGCATTTAATTACTACAATAAAGCATTCAGGAGCATTGCAACACTTGGAATGAGTTGGTTGAACATGCTATCGCAGAATGACAGACCATGCATTTATGACTCCCAAATCCCCAATTATCAATCTTATGACTTTGGTTTTGCAGTTAGTAGAACAGAAAGCCTAGGCAAGTCACAATTGGCTTGTCAGCTCCTCAGGCTAGTTATCTACAGAGGAATAAAAGTAGGTTTCTGTCAATTTGACTGACCTTGAGAAAAAGAAATGATGAATCTAAAAATGGAAGTTAAGTGATAAATTAAGTGTAGACAAACTGAAAGAACCTAGAAAAGGTTTTAGATATAAATATGAACAATCGGTAACCAACTTTTGAGAAAATACAAAGCCTTCAAATAATTTTTAAGTATTAAATAATTCCTCATACCCTGGGGAATTAAAGCCATTTAATTTCTTTACAATGTTCTGATAATTCAGTGTCTCGTTGTGGTGGAATGCTGGGGTCCTAATGTTTTATGAACTAATAAGTGAGAAATAGCAAATGCCATAAATTTGATTAATTACTTAAATTGAGGAATTACAAGATTTGAATGTTGTCTATCCATATAGTTTTTAAATATCAAGGTGACATTACGAGGTAGTTTTTTTTGTGTTTCTGTTTTCATCCCTCAGTAACATTTTTAGCCATAGCCTTTATTAAGGTCACAAATAACATTATGTCTGACTATCATTTCTCAACCTTCAAAACAGCAGAGCACCAACAGTTGGTTTTGTTATAGTACGCTTTTCTCCAACACAAATTGGTTATAACGTGATCGAAGAATTTAGACTATTATTTGTAGAACACAATTTTCCTTACCTGTATCAGTTATAACATGATTCTGGATCCAGAGGCTTAAATGCAGCTGCTATTATGCAATTTTCTTATAATGTGGGATCGCACAGGAACAGAACAATCGTGTTATACCAGAACAGACTGTATTCCAAATGTTTATCCTCTATTCACTAGCTTAGTAGAATTACCCTAGATTAGTTCTATTCTTAGCGTGAATTAATGCCAATGGTTTCTCTTCCCATTCTCACTCTATTCTGTATTTTTGCCCGCTTCTTTTTCTCATGTATATGCTCTCATCTGAAAACACATCAGCTTAAACTGAAAGGCCAAAGATATTCTGTTTTATCTCACCAATTCCTTATTTGACTCTTCAATGGTGTCTGATTTGTCACATTTCCAGTCTGACATCTTATATTGGACCTACTCCATTTAAAGATCGTAGCCATTGACTTTTGCTCCCTGGCACAATTTATGTTCCTTGATCACTGCTTCCTGAGCAAACCCTTGATATTTTGTTTGATGAAATTTGAGATCCCGACCATATTTCTGCACTATTGCAATTCACCAAAGATCCATAGAAATCACCTTCTAAACCTATGACTACTTCCATTTAGAAGGACAATTGCAACAAATATATGGGATTAATAACACCTGCAAGTTCCCCTCAAAGCCACTCACTATCTTGTCTTAGAAATATATTGTCCTGATAGTCACCTGATGAAGGAGTGTCAATCCGAAAGCTAGTGCTTCCAATTAAACCTGTTGGACTATAACCTGGTGTTGTGTGATTTTTAACTTTTTACACCCCAGTTCAACACCCCAGTCCAACACCGGCATCTCCAAATCAAATAAACTGCTGAGATATTCTTCTGCAATCATGGCAAACATCCCATCTTCGACTGACTGAACTGGTCCTCACCCTGAACAACTTCTCTTTCCAATCCTCCCACTTCCTCCAAACGAAAGGAGTAGCCATGGGCACCCGCATGGGCCCCAGCTATGCCTGCCTCTTCGTAGGATATGTGGAACAGTCCATCTTCTGCAACTACACTGGCCCCACCCCCCACCTTTTCCTCCGCTACATCGATGACTGTATCGGCGCCGCCTCGTGCTCCCACGAGGAGGTTGAACAGTTCATCCACTTCACCAAAACCTTCCACCCCGACCTCAAATTCACCTGGACAGTCTCAGATTCCTCCCTCCCCTTCCTCGACCTCTCTATTTCTATCTCAGGCGACCGAACCAACACGGACATCTACTACAAACCGACCGACTCCCACAGCTACCTGGACTACACCTCCTCCCAACCTGCCCCCTGTAAAAACGCCATCCCATTCTCCCAATTACTTCGACTCCGCCGCACCTGCTCCCAGGAGGACCAGTTCCAAAAAATCACATCCCAGATGGCCTCCTTCTTCAAGGACCGCAATTTCCCCCCCAACGTGGTCGACGATGCCCTCCACCGCATCTCTTCCACTCCCCGCTCCCCC
>NC_057723.1:53490361-53511191 GCF_004010195.1 Chiloscyllium plagiosum | reverse complement strand
CCTCCTCCCTACCTTTTATCTTAGCCTGCTGGACACACGTTCCTCATTCCTGAAGAAGGTCTTATGCCCAAAACGTCGATTCTCCTGTTCCCTGGATGCTGCCTGACCTGCTGTGCTTTTCCAGCAACACATTTTCAGCTCTGATCTCCAGCATCTGCAGACCTCACTTTCTCCTCAAACATCCCATCTTGCCCTGTACATAAAATGTTTTTATCCAAACCTTTATGCCCGTACCTTAACTCATCCCAAAGTCAGACACCACGGTCCTGGTGCTTGCTGACATTCACCGGCACCTTATCTGACAAAGCTTCAATTTTAAAGTCTTCATTCTCAATTCTCACTACACTTGTAAGCTCCATAATCCTATAAATATCTGAGGTCTCTCAACTCGTTCAATTCTTCTAAATCCCTGAAGTTCATGGTTTCATCATTGGCAGAAATACATTCAGCTCCCTTAGACCAGCCTCTAGAATTCTTCAATGAACTTCTTGAACTCTTTTTTTTTAAGACACATCACAAAATGAACACTACAATTAAACATTTTGTCATCTTTCCAGATATTCTCTGTAGATCAATGTCAAATTTTTAAAAATATGTTTTTATTCATTTTGCTTCTTGGACCACTTTATTACATTAATTAACTGGATAAATGTAATCTGCTGTTTATGGACAGACATAATGAGGGCAAATGTTTGATGTGATTGCTACAAACATGAAAAAAGTGGAATAACGTACCACATAGTGTATTGGTGTCACTTATTGCAACATCGTACACAATGTACAAGCAGCACCTGATTACCAAATGCTTGTAAACTGCATGTTAAACTAAGCAAACAATGGATCAAATTTCACAGGGAGAAATCTGTTAATCTGTACCACAGGCCAATGCAGACCTTTTAAATCAAACACAAATTTGCAACTGCTTCAGCTGTATGTGATCCTGGCATAATACTGTAAGTTTGATTTAAAAACTAATAATTTATTGGTGCTGTTTCAGTCATAATTTTAAGCATAGATAAACCAAGCACAGTTCATGATGTTAGAAAACTGCACAATATCAATAAAACCACAATTATACCAACTGTCCAATTTTGTTACTATCACTCAACAATGCTTAACATAAACATTAGCTTACATTTACATTTTTCATGATCTCAGAAGTATCCTAAATCACTCTTAACTGATTAATGAACTTTGAAATCTCATCCAAATCATTATGTAAGTAAAAAGAATGCAATTCATTTGACAATGCCCAACAGATACTTGACGAATGAGCTATTTGTACCAGAGAGATGGAGTTCAATGGGAACAATTGCCTCTCTTCGTCCTTGATTTCTTAAGCTATTTCTCAATTATGAGACATTAACATACAGAAACGTGTGACAATTGCAGAGCAATAGTTCAGGAAACCTATACAAAGGAGAAAAGGCAGGGAGAAATTTAAACTGAGCAAAAGTCAGCTTCCACTTCACAAATTGTCCATTAAATTATGACTGGCTTGAAAGTATCCCAGTCTTTTCTTAGCCAGTGACTTGAGAAAAAAATCTTACTGATTGCTTTCTAAACAACACTGTGAATAAAGTAGGACTGAGTATGTTGAGGCTGGAGGGAAAATAGACATCTATTCCTTTGTAAAAAGGAAAGTTATATCTATCTTGATGATTATGCCAAACAGCTTGCATTGATCATATTTGGAATCCATACCATTACAAAATAATGATCAATTTAACTCTACTGAACAGAATTTAATTTTCTCAATTGCACTCCAATGTGATTATGAACAATATAATGAATTACTTTTTAATGCTGTCTTGTTTGACCCAATTAATGTAAATAGGCTAACATTTACAAATGAAAATTCCTTTCATAGTGTCTGTTAAACAGTTCTGATTAATGGATTGTTGCTCTTGTTTTGGCCATAGATTTGGTATATAATGGTCCAATATAATTGTGAAAGCTTTCATTTGAGATGTCTCAATGAAAACTCTTGCAAATTTGTTTACTGTTAAGTATTTTCAATATTAGTGAAAACATACAGAGAAATGACTGCTAAATGATGGGCCATACAAAACTCCCACAATGAACTTAAGTCATAACATCTGACCACCATTGCCTAGCATTGTGCCACACATGTCCACTTACTTATAATGGCATGACATCATTGAATCCCCCACTATCTAAATCCTGTGATTACAATTGACTAGAAACTGACTGAACTAGCTATATTAATACAATGGCTCTAAGAGTAGGTCAGAAGCGAAGAATCCTCCAGTGAGTAACTAACCTCCTGACTCCCCAAAGCTCTGTCTAGGATCTACAAAACACAGGTGAAGACTGTGATGGAATGCACTCCACTTGCCTGGATGAGTGCAGCTCCATCGACACTCAAGAAGCTTGACATCATCCAGGAAAAAACAGCCCACATGATTGGCACTACATTCACAAGCATTCACTCCCTTCACCACTGATGCTCAGTTGCAGCGGTGTGTACTATCTACAAGATGCACTGCAGTAATTCACCAAAGATCCATAGACAGTACCTTCTAAACCCATGACTACTTCCACTTAGAAGGACAATGGCAACAAATATGGGATTACTAGCACCTGCAAGTTCCCCTCCAAGCCACTCACTATTCTATCTTAGAAATATATTGTCCTTCCTCTAGTATCGCTGGATCAAAATCCTGGAATCCCTCCCTAATGGCATTGTGGGTCAACTTACAAGCACATAGACTGTAATTATTTAAGAAGGCAACTCACCTCCACCTTCTCAAGGGCAACTAGGGATGGGCAATAAATATTGGCTAACCAGCGACACCCATCTCTCATAAATCAATAAATAAAACTGTATTTCAAATCTTTTGTATATACTTGAGATTATTTGCACTATGATATTCTCCCTAGATTATGATTACAGCAACAGTTGGATCCCAAGTTGATTATGCTTCATATGAAATGGTAAACAAAAGCACCACCAGTCCATTCTTGTAATTCCAGTGAATGTTACAGGATCTATGACACTGTTATCCTGGCAAATATTCCTCAACTTAGTGAGAACAGATTAACTGATGAGATATCTGAATTTTATTTTTGGTGCATCTCGTGTGCAAAATGATTGTCAGATTAACTAACTCAACTGCTCAACAAAGGGACTTGGGGATACTTGTGGACAAAACACAGAAAGCTAGGTCACAGAGGCAGCAGGTAATCGAGAAGATGATTAGAGTGTTGACCCTTATTTCAAGGGGGTTGACGTATAAGAACAGGGACGTTTTACCACTACTACTCAAGAGGCTGGTAAGACCACATCTAGAGTACTATGGGCAGTTTTTGTCTTCTTATTTAAGGGAAGGTATCATTCATTGGAAGCAGTTCAGAGTAGGTTCATTTGGATGATCCCCAGTATGGAAGGATTGCCTTGTGCAAAGGCTTAACAGGTTGGAACTCTACTCACTGGAATTTCGAAGAATGAGAGGTGATCTCATTGAAATGGCAGGATTCTTAAGGGGTCTGACAGAGAAACGCTGAGAGAATATTTCCTCTCATGGAAGACACTAGGACCAGAAGGCATAGTCTCAGAATAATCAGGCCTCCGTTTAAGACTGAGATGAGGAGAAATTTCTTCTCTCAGAGAGTTGCGAATCTTTTAAACGTTTTGCCACAAAGAGCTGTTGGGACAGATCCGTATGTGTATTTAAAGCTGAGATAGATTCTGGATCGTTTGGGGAATCAAGGGTTACAGGGAAAGGGTAGGAAAGTGAACATGAGGAATGCTGGATGAGCCATGAACCATTAATACCAGAGCAGGCTCGAGAGGCCAAACAGCCTACGCCTGTTCCTATTTCTTATGGTCATATGATCTAACAAAATTTATTGGTATAAAGCCATGCAAAAGCAAATCATCATGGAGGCTGGTACTTTTAAATGAAACCAAAAATATTGGAAATGCTCTGAAGGGTGGAAAATGTATCGGTGGAGTGAGAGTTAATGTTTCCAAGCAATACCCATTCATTGGAACTACAAAATGTTAGAGATTTAACAGCTTTAAACACATATACAGTGATGCAAATCTCAGGGTGGAGGAGTGGCAACACACAGTGTTGATAGGTTATAAACAATTGTAATGATCTGCAGTTGTTGAACTAAAACATTGCACAGAATTTTGCCATTTTCAGTTAAAATGTTTTGTTGAGTAAGATTCATGTACTAGTCTGCCACGTTTGAAGTTAAAAATCACATAACGCTAGGTTATAGTCCAATAGGTTTATTTGGAAGCACTAGCTTTCGGAGCGCTGATCCTTCATTAGGTTGTTGTGCTTTGAAAGCTAGTGCTTCCAAATAAACTTGTTGGACTATAACCTGGTGTTGTGTGATTTTTAACTTTGTCCATCCCAGTCCAACACCAGCACCTCCAAATCATGGTTTGAACTGACTTTTCTCATTCAATCTGTCACTCTTCACCTTGTTAATTCTGTATTTGGGCTCTTGGTGCTTAGCTCAGCAATCACATGGTTGGAGAGTTGGATGGGCCCACCACTGGTTAAACCTTCCAATATTCATGCTGCTGGCATCATACTTAAAGCTCATCTTAGTACAACCCTAGCTGTGGTTTGCCATGAGTGACCCCTCATAGTGTCAAAGAGATTAACAGCACAAAAAGTGGCTGTTCAACTCATCAAGTCTATGCTTGTCAAAAACAATCAGTGAATTATTTTAATCCCATTTTCCAGCACTTCGCCCTTAGCCTTGCACTCCATGTGTAATAATTCAGGAAACCCAATTAGAAAGGGATATCATTTATTGCTGAACACCAAAATACAGCCACTTCTCATGTTGTACATAACCTAGTCTGGGACAGACAGCTTTGCAATTATGATCATCTACAGTGATTAAATGGTTGTCATTAAACCTTTCTATTCCAGATATTTTATTCAATTCAAACTTTACCACTTGCCATGGAGGGATGGGAACTCATGACCCCAAGCATTAATCTGGAGTCCCGAATTGCTAGTCCATTGATGTTTCCCTCGGTCTGCTTTTTTAAAAATCAACTTTTTTCAGGAATGTTATTACACACCTCCACAGCAGGTGGGAGTTGAACCAAAGCTTCCTGACCCAAAAGAGAGACACTACCACTATGTGACATGAGCCCTTCCTGGGTCCACTTTATGTTCTCATCAACCTGTTCAGCGATTTTATCTGACATTTCTGGCGTAGGTGGAGCTTGAACCCAGGGTCAGAGGTAGGGACACTTACCACTGAGTCACAAAAGCCCTTATAAAAAGGAATAATGAAACAGAAAGGCATTGCTTATTCTGCAAATCCCAGGACTGAATCCAGGAACCTTTAGAGTCTTAGTCTAATGTTCTCCCAAATGAGCTATTTTAGGTCTGCTCTTTTTTATTACTCAAAAGTGCTACTGCGCACAACTGAGTGACTTTCCCACCATCAAATCACTATAACTTTTGTTTTCAGTTTTTTTTTCTTTTAACCTCCACCAGTAAGCACCTATGAAGCCAGTCAAGTATTGACAAGCAGAATCCAATACGGACAACGTAAACCATCAAAAGTGAGGAAGGGGAGGGGGAATGGTCAAACTCAAAGTTGAATTGGAGGGAGAGATAAAGCACTGTCTGCCCCACATTGCCCATCTCTCTCTAAAGGCATTGAGACCATTGATGGACACCACATGCTGGGTCTGCTTTACAAAGGGCTCAGGTGTTGAGTGCCAGTTCAACATGACATTGCCAGTTATCAAGGGAACTCATACTCAATGAGCTCCATGGGTAAATTGATCATGGGCCTTAAAGAGGTTATCACACCTTGCTATCACAGGTGCACATCTAAATAATTCCTAAATGTTATGAAGGTTTCTGCTTCTACCATCCTTACAGGCAGTGAGTTCCAGATTTTCACCATTGTTTGGTGAAAATTTATTTCCTCACCTGCCCTCTAAATTTCCTGCCCCTTAGCTTAAATCTCTGCTCATTGGTCATTGATCCCTCCACCAACTGGAAATTTCCTACTGCTTACCCTATCTATGCCCTTCTTAATTTTACAAATCTCAATCATTTCCCCTCACAGTCTCCTCTGCTCCAAGGAAAACAATCTCAGCTCATCTCATCTTTCATAACTAAAACCCTCCAGTCCAGGCAACATCCTGATAAATCTCTTCTGCTCCTCTCCAGTGCAATCTCATCTCTCTTGTAACATGGATTCCAGAACTGCACACATTGGTCTGGCTGTGGCCGAACCAACATTTTATCCAGTTCCAGCATGACCCCTCTGCTCTTAACCTCTATGCCTCAACTAATAAAGGCAAGTATCCTATATGCCTTTGAAACCGCTTTATCTACATACTCCACTACCTCAAAATATTGATGGGAAATACACACAAAGTGCATCAGCTCACATGGTGGAGCTTGACTCTTATCACCAAGGATGTGGTCCAGAGGAAAGGAAAGCTCACTTTGCAGACAAGGACTTGGCAGTCTAGCTGGAAGGAAAGGAAGACAGTCCTTTTTCTTGCAGACTGTCAAATAAGCTACGGCACCAGAACAAACTAACTTTGACCCAGACTAGAACCTCGGTTAGTGCTGTGTCCTGGGTGAAAAGAGACAGCAAGCAGTGCAGGAGACATGTCAATGTCTTCTATCCTCTGTAAGGATCAGTGTCGCCATCTTTTCTCTGCTATCTCAGAGTCACAGTGCCATCACTTACTCCCAACTCTGCCACTGAATATGCTTCTCACCAAGGCTCAAGGATTATAACTCTTGCTATTAAATGTATCATGTCTATTCAATGGCTCTTACTCACCTCATCCTCCCAAACTGCAAACCTTTGCACTTCCTACTCACTCACGGGAAATACCTCAACCCATCTCCTGCTCCTACTTCATCAATAAATGCTCTTCCATCCACTACCATAATTCTCAAACCCTCCTTTTGATTCCTTGTGAAAAAAATTCTATCACAATCCCCAGACTGATATATCTTCATAGTTTCCTTACTGATCTACCCAGAACCCTAGTTACACTTGGGTCATGTTAATTTTTAAAGTGACATATTCCAATCATAGACAATAATCTAGCAAATTTTATAGGTCTGAAGGAATAACTGATTAAGAATAAACACTGTAAATCGTCTAAATAAACAGTGGGGACATTTTTTAAAAAGTTTAAAACCCTAACACTAACCCTAACCCTTACAAAACTATATATTCCATTGAAAAGCAAAAACACAGCAAGAATAACTCATCTGTGGTTCATTCAGGACATTAAAATAGTTTTAGATTAAAAGAAGTGAGTTGTAATGTTGTAAAGAACAGTAGCACGTCTGAGAAATAAAAGTGTTTTTGAAACCAGCAAAGGGTCACCAAAAACTGATTCCTCAGCAAAAAGTGAGAAAATAGAAAATGAGAGAAAACGTCCATCATAAACATGTAGATGACTTCAATTGTATTAGATAGTTAGACATAATAAGGACATAAGATTATAAGAAATAGGAAATTTCAGTACTTGTTTACAAAAATTGGAAATTCTAATGTTTGGAAGTAACACCCTTAAGTGATTTAATATCCTGGAAATATAAAAGAGCTGCTTTATATATTAGTATGATAAAAGTATTAGTATGATTAGTATGATAAAACTGATTTAAAATAAAGGAGGATTTGCTTATATTGTATAATGCTAAAAGCAGCTACACGCACAGTACCTTGAATTTGGCAATTTAAAAACAAGCAATCCTCGAAAAATCAACATTGTTTTGAGTGAATCATGTTAGAATTTTAAATTCTACTAAATGAGTGAAAAATGTACTGTCCTGATCAGGAAAATGCTGCTTCAGCACACTGGCATGCTAAGTGGTTAGTTGCTTTTCATGCCTAGTGTTTCTTGCGCTCCATGTGGTTGGAGTGACCCTTGAAGCAACCAACCAACTCAGTTCAGCTTGATCTGCGCCACCTGACCTGAATGTTAGTTACAAAATGATACCAATCTCATCATTAGTGCCCCATTCCACGAATTATTGGTGAATTAGAGTAATATATACCAGATAACAAAAGGTAAGCAGCATCCATGGTATCCATATCTCACACATTCTTTGGATCAGAGGGAAATAGCCAGTGTCTAACACCAAAGAAGAATAAGAAAAGATAGATAAGCACAAGAGTACACACACTGCAATATGCATGAAGCTGAAACAAGGATCACCTGACCTCTGAAAACTGGCAAGATCCAAAATTCAGTAGATACTCAGTGCAAAGTTCATCAGATTTGAGCCAGCCTACCTGGATATTAAAATCTACTTAAGTTATGGTCTATCTCCAACAAAAGACATTTAAACCATCTCGTCTATGCTAGCCATTATTATCATTATTGTAAAATTCCCCATCTCACTACTGGGGAAGAGTCAACATTGACTAGAAACCTAGGAGCAAATTACTGTAGAAGCTGGAATCTGTACTGAAAACGACAAATGCTGGAGATCACAGCAGGTCAGCCAGAATTCATGGAGAGAGTGCAAGCTAACATTTCGAGTCTAGATGACTCTTCATCAGAACTGAAGTAAAGTGTGGAGGGGGTGGCGGGGTGGGGTAGTGGGTGTAGGGTGCTGGTGGAGAAAAGATATTGACCCTACACTACTACCCCCACCCGCCCACCCCCCAGAAATTTGAGAAGTCCATTCACAAGTCCAATAACAGCAGCGAAGAAACTGTTCTTGAACCTGTTGGCATGTGTGTTTAAGCTTTTGTATCTTCTGGCTGACAGAAGAGGTTGGGAAAGATTATAACCAGTCTTTCATGATGTTGGCTGGTTTCCCGCAGAAACAAGAAGTGTACATGGAGTCAATGGATGGAGGGTGGTTTGCGTGATGGTTTGAGCTGTGTACACAACTTTCTTGCGGTAGTTTTTACGGTCCTGGGCAGAGCAGTCGCTGTACCAAACTGTGATGCATCCAGATAGAATGCTTTCTATGGAGCATCTATAAAAGTTGGTGGGGTTCCTTACAGATATGCAGAATTTCCTTTGTCTCCTGAGGAAGTAGAGGCGTTGTTGTACTTTCTTGACTGTCGCATCAACATAGGAGATCCAGGACAGATTGCTGGTGATCTTCACTCTTAGGAACTTGACGCTCTCGACCATCTCCACCTCGGAGCTCCATTGATGTAGATAAGGGTGTGCCCTCCTCCTTGTTTCCTGATGTCGATAATCAGCTGTTTAATTTTGGTGACATTGAGGGAGAGATTGTTATCTTTACACCACGTCACCAAGCACTCTATCTCTTTCCAAGTACGAGTAACCCAATTTTAAATTATTTAAATTACTTATAAAAAATGTTCAGAACTACTTTCTAGTTATACAGTATTGGGTACAGTAACAAATTTCTAATTTTTCTTAAATTAGCTTCACTAAACCCGTTCCTGGGATGACAAGACTGTCCCATGAAGAGAGGTTGGGCCAACTCGTCCCACATTCCCGAGGCTTTCAAAAAATGATAGGTGATTTCATCAAAACTTACAAAATACTTAAAGGGATAAAGTGGGTAGATATAGATAAAATATTTCCCTTGGTTGAGAAATATAGAACTAGGAGTCATAAACTTAAGAGGTTCTACTTAGGTCCAAGATGAGGAGAATCTTGTTTTCCTCAGAGAGTTGTGAACCTTTGAAAGCTCAGTCTCTGAGTATGTTTAAGTCAAGATTGATAGATTTCTGATTACCAGTGGCCGACATGCTTATGAGGATGGAATGAGCAAAAGGCATTGAAGCCTTATGTTTCATTTTTTCCATTCCATTCAAAGCCTTTCTATTAGTGTCCCTGCACCAAAAGAAATCCAGCTTAACTTTTGGAGCCTTCTTAAAGGCTCAGAAATGAGAAAAAACTTCCAGTGGTGATTCATTCATCCTGACAGCATGAACAGTTTATAGTGGGGCTTTCTTCTGGCACAATACTTTTAAAATTAGCAACCAAGAACATAGAAATTAAATTTGTGCAGAATGCATTTTGTATTTAAATTCTGCAATTGTTTATACTGTTTACAGTCATTTTGGACTAATTCTGTGCAATATAACACTGCAACTGAACAGAAGCACCCGGCATTTATTTTCACTCAGAATTCCCCATTCAGCAATGGAAGAATCTTTTTCTCATTATTTGCAGTGAAATTATGTTCATATTTTCTACATGCATTGTGAAAAATAGCAAACTGAGGTATTTTTTCCCACATACAATACTCTATCACAATCACAAAAAAAACATTTTTCCAAATAAGAGATTCGTATCGTAAGAGCATCATCTGTCAACATTTGGGTGAAAGTTTCTTTTCTCAGTAAGATGATCTGAACCATTAAGCTGATTGCACTATTTTGCAAAGCGCTGTTAATTTTAACTCCACTCTTTCTGTAAACTTCTATCTTCCCACGCAGGTGGGAATGCACCTGTAAATCAAAGTAAATTGAAGGGCAACACATTTTACTATTTAATTAACTAGTATAGAAAATAAACAAAGTAAACCTAATTCTTGATCAATCATCACTGCCTGGGCAGGGGATGAGGTATGCCAAAGAGTAACTTAATTTAGTTTGAAATCCAACAGGAATATTAAAAGATTAAAACGCCTTGGCGTTTTATTATATATATATTGTCAATTAAGGTGACAATATATATATAATATTATAAATATTATATATATATTGTCAATTAAGGTGATGCTATGCGCCATGGTATGTTTAAGGACATATGGATGCCATGTTGTCAGCACACCTTCATTACAACTGACTATGTGCATATCCAGTAATTCCAACAATTCTGTGGCCACAATACATTAAACCACAGCCCAGAACAACTCAGGTACAAAGGTACAGTAGCTATGATTTCATCAGTCTGATATGTTTCTTTCCTGAATATGAGAGGCACAGTTCAAAGGGTAAACAGCAGAACATTCCTTTGACTAAATAACGCATTGGTTTGAATCCTGATTCAAATCAATCTGGAAATCAGGCATTGAGAAAGATTATTGAGAATGAGAATACTCAGGGTTCATGTCTCTGCTACATTTATATTCTTGCTCCAATCAGCACCAGATTAATATTGGGACAACTTTGACATTTAAAGGTTAATTGTCACTAAATATAATACAATACAAATTCTTATCACACATATTTTTACATTAAAAATAGTGAAAAGTTTGATAAGTCACCCCACCACAGTGCTCACATCAATGTATAACATAATCATGTATAAGACCAGTGAATAGAAAATCAAGAAGATGAGAAATTGTCTTCACCCCATTATAGAAAGCTTAATTATGGAAAAATCCATGTAGAGTCATCAGGATTGTATGAAATGAGAAGATTTCATGTTTTAAAGAGCTAACTTAATATTCGTTGTTAAAAATCAATACTAGGATATAGTCCAACAGGTTTATTTGAAAACACTAGCTTTCGGAGAGCTGCTCCTTCATCAGGTGGTTGTGGAAAATAAGATCGTAAGACTCAGAATTAATAGCAGAAGTTTACAATGTGATGTAACTGAAATGATATATTTAAAAAGACCTGGATTGTTTGTTAAGTCTCTCATCTTTTAGAATGACCATGTTGGTTTCAATTCTTTCACATGTAAATCCCAGACCTTTTTTAAAGTTACATCCTGAAATGAACTTTAATAATGCATGCCATGTCAACTCAGATAATGTATTGAAGATGTAAGGTTAAAGTCTGTCTGTCTGTGTCCCAATGTTCAGACTGATTCTATTTTTTTAAAAAAGGGATTTGCAGAATCTTACATTGATTCATGTAGTTTTTGAGAAAAATAAAATGTAATTCTGCAAGTACAAATTCACCCCACAAACTTATATGTGTGTGCGTGTGCGCGCGCGTTTTGTGTGTGTGTGTGTGAGGGGGTGTGAATGTGTGAATGTAAAGGGGTACAGGGCTGTGAGAGGGTACGTGTGCGGGTGTGAGTGTGGGTGTGTATGTGTGAGCATATGAGAGAGAGTCTGCGTGAGTGTCTGGATCTGTAGGAATGTGTGTGTGAGTGTGTAGTGCAGTGGGGTCACCTGTAGTATGACATGAACCCAAGGTCCTGGTTAAGACCATTCCCATGGGTACCGAATTTGGCTATCAGCCTCTGCTTGGCCACTTTACGTTATTGCCTGTCCCGAAGTCCGCCTTGGAAGGTGGTCCGAGGCCGAACGTCCCAGACTGCTGAAGTATTCCCTAACTGGGAGGGAACACTCCTGGTTGGTGATTGTTACATGGTGTCCGTTCATCTGTTGCCATAGTCTCTGCTTGGCTTCACCAATGTACTATGCCTCAGGACATCCTTGCCTGCAGTGTATCAGATAGACAGCGTTGGCCGAGTACATGGTGGATGGTGTCCCCACGTGTAATGATGGTATCCATGTTGACACTCTGATACGGCTGCCGTGACAGGGTTACGTGGTGTTGTCCTAAAGGCTGGGTAATTTCCTGTGAACAATGATCTGTTTGAGGTTTGATGGTTGTTTAAAGGTGAGAAGTAGAGGTGTGGGGAAGGTCTTAATCTTCACTGAAATAGTAAACTATGAATAAAGATACTGACACATCTGTTCAAAATTGCAAATGGCTTTGAGAGTATAAATGTGAAGGATTGTTTCCATTGTTCCATGAACGATTAAGTGGCAGATCTAACTCAGGATCAGAATTGAATTACAAAAAGAAATTAAAAGGCATTTCTGTCACACAAGGACTATTAAAATAGACCTCAAGTGAATATTGAAGTATAGTTAATCATAAAATGTAAGAATGAACTTGATAAATGGTTAAAGAAAGATGTTAAAGATAATTGAAGAGGAAAGAGTGGAGAAATACGATTAGAATAGATTGCTCTGATTGTATGAATTTTGATGATCCTGCAGTTTTAATTGCTAAGGAAGAAGCTTGTCTGATTCTCATGCACTGAAGTATTGAGTTATCATGTTGCATTCAGTAAAAGGAGAAATAAGAGACCTTGTTAATATCATTTTATTAAGTTAATAGAGATCCAAATGTTAATCATGAAGTGGCTGGAAAGAAAGGAAAAGCTTTAGTCAGCAGAAGTGGTTATAACTGTCCTTTAAAAATGCCAAAATTTTAACTTATTTATGTCAGATTTTATGACTTTGTCAAGCAAAATACTGGAAGAATAAAAAGAATTCAGTTGGTGTCTCCTGATGACTAATGGTTACGTAAGAATTTCAGTACACCTTCAAGGTTACAAAGGCTCAGTTTTGGACATGGGAATTGTCAATATCAATGAAACATGACATCCTCTGCTCCTTAAGAAAAACAAAAGAACTGTGGATACCATAAAAAAGAAAAAAAACAGAAATTGCTGGAAAAGCTCAGCAGATCTGGCAGCATCTATGGAGAGAAATCAGAATTAACTTTGCATTGGTATAACATCAGACATCATATGAGTGTACAACTTCATAAAATATTCACAGAAAATGCTGGAAAAACAGAAGGTTAATCAGAATCTGTGTAGGGAGAGAAACAGAGTTAATGTTTCAAGTCTGTCCTTTCATTAAAGCAGCTCTGAGCAGAGCAGAACTGCTGCCTAACTTGCTTAGCATTTTTCTAGCCTTTTATGTTTTCATTTCTGATTTCCCAACGTATGTGGTACAGTACTCTGCTTCACAATGTATTCAAGAGGTTCAGCAGCAGACAGCAAATGATAATAACATAGACCCAGTCAAAGGTTTAGCATGCCTCCGCAACTATACATGACTATTTTTTCCATTTTGCATTCTGAACCTTCCAACTATTGTTCTAGACCTTGACAGCTTACATTTCCCAAAGGCTGAAATATGTTTTCACAGCATGAGAGAAACAGTTCAAACCATTAAAATTTGAAATGATCACTTAATAAGAAAATGACATGAAATATTGTTGTGTTTTTGGTTCTTGTATATCATTTTTTATGTGATTTGCAAGGAACTCTAGATTAGTATTTCAACATGACGTGTAACAAGATTCATGGGGGTAAAATTCCTGTTGGCCAGGGATGCAAAATAGGTGGCAACATTGGCTGCCTATTTTGCATCCCTATATATTAAATCCAATACTGATCTTAGGCATTCCTTATAGTCACCGGGGAGAAAGTGAGGTCTGCAGATGCTGGAGATCAGAGATGGAAATGTGTTGCTGGAAAAGCGCAGCAGGTCAGGCAGCATCTAGGGAACAGGAGAATCGACGTTTCGGGCATTAGCCCTTCTTCAGGCAATAATGCCCGAAACGCCGATTCTCCTGTTCCCTAGATGCTGCCTGACCTGCTGCGCTTTTCCAGCAACACATTTCCATTCCTTATAGTCACACCAAGCTGTGAAATGCAGAGATTTTATGAAGGAGAGTCAAACAACAAAAATGTTGTGCAATGAGATTTGATGTCAAAGCATAACAATTAAGAAGGTAAAGAGGAACTATAACATAAAATTATCAAGGAACATAAAACAAAACAGTAAAATATTTCACAATCCAACAATAAATTAAATAAAAGCACAATCAGAAAATATCTGCTTAATGATTATTGATACTACGTCAGATAAATTGTTAAAAAAACCAAATATTTATATTGCTTCACTCTATTATTCATCAGTGCCATTGGCAAGGCTAGCTTTCATTGCCCATCCCTAATTATTGTTGAGAAGGTTGTGAGTGAGTTGCATGTTGTATTGTTGTAGTTTATGTGACACTGATTATTGATTGAATTTGAGGAATTCAGTGCCATGAATTTCAATCTGACTGAGCAAGGCGATTTTCAGCCCATGTGGGGCAAGACATTCCACAAAATAGTTGGATCTAGAGAACAAGATTTGCTCCTTTTTCTTTCCTTCGGTGATGTTGCTCTATCACACCAATAATGCATTAGGACTTGAAGCATGATAAAGCTTGAAGGACAAGTTGAAGGATAGATACAGCAACAATGTTGTTAGGAAGGGAGTTCCAGGATTTGAATCAAGAAACAGTGAAAGAACAGTGACATACCGTATCTCCTCATGAATAGGTCAAATTTTGAAGACTTTTTTTTTAGTCTGATCGACCTCGTGTATAAGTCGATCTGATAAGGGGATCGACTTATACACGAGGTATTGTTTTTAAGGGGATAAATATTTATCCAAAAGATAGATAAAATGGGAAATTTACCTTCCCTGCAGCCCCCCGGCCCTGGTTCTGGGACATTCTGTGTAACATGCTTGGGCTGCATTAAACTGCGGGTAGCTGAAACCGACTCCGCGGATACGGCAGTCGCCCTGTACTGCAATACCACTACAGTAATTCTGAAAACCTGGAGCAGGGCATGATGGCTGGTGGACTGGAAGACCCAGAACACAGCGGTATGGCCGGCAAACTGGAAAGCTGGATTGGAGCGCAACATGCAGGCACACTGACTCATAAATGTTGATCTGTAACTGTGAAAAATTAAGGTTGACTTATACACGAGATATATGGAAAACACAAGATTTTTTGGCCAAAATAAGGGGTCATCTTATACATGAGATTGACCTATACATGTGTATATATAGTAGTTCCAAGCCAAGATAGTACATAGCTTGGAGTGTGATGTCTTCATAATGAGGTTAGCAGAGGAGAATTGAATGAGATAACTCATCAGAATTCCCAGAAAGAAACTGTCCATAAAACTCCTTTAAATTGACACTTGCTAATTGTTGGTAAACTTCAGCCCTTTATTTTTAGATTAGATTGCCTACATTGTGGAAACATGCCCTTCGGCCCAACAAGTCCACACCAACCCTCCGAAGAGTAACCACCCAGACTCATTTCCCTCTGACTAATGCACCTAACACTATGGGCAATTTAGCATGGCCAATTCACCTAACCTGCACGTCTGTGGATACTGGGAGGAAACCAGAGCACCCAGAGGAAATCCACGCAGATACGGGGAGAATGTGCAAAGTCCACACAGACGGTCACCCAAGGCAGGAATTGAACCCGGGTTCCTGGCGCTGTGAGGCAGCAGTGCTAATCACTGAGCCACCGTGCCGCCCCCTTTTTTTAAACACGGGGAGGAATTCAGTCACTGTTTCTAGTCTCTACTGCAATTTTCATGTCTGAGCTACTGCCACCCACCTTCTCCCTTGTCACTTACTGATTTAATTGAAGGCATTTCACTCCTAGCTCTCAAATACTTTGTACATTTATTTAAAATTGTAAGGGATTATGATTTGTATTGTTATTTCTTAAACTTGCAATAACAGTACAATTATTTTTCTTGCTGAGTTTGATACACAATGAACATGGGATTAGAAGACTGTAATATTCTTATAGTATAAAATATCTGCACTGATAGATTAAATTGCTACTACATGAAAAAGTAGTAGTTTTATGCTGACGTTTACAAGCTCAGGTCAACACAAAATATCTCAGTGAAGAAGGATAGGCACACACTAAGTTTTAAACAAAAAACCACAATGAGATAAATGACCAGATATCATTTTATTTTAAGTGGTCTTGAATGAGAGGATAATATTGAACAATACATTGGAAAGCATGCCTTTTCTTCCATTAATAGTTTCGCATCGAACTTAGAAGGAAGCAGGACCTCTATTTGAAGTTACATTTGATACGTAGCCTGACTAATTGAGGGGCTTGTAAATACTTAACCATTAAATCTCTAATCATTGTTCCCAATTAGCATTGCAAGATTAAAGAGGTTCTTAAAATCCTTATACATTTTATCAAGGGAAAACTTAATTCATAAATACTTCTGTTTGTCCTGCAGTTTTTGTTCAAATAATTTGTCACAATTGTAAACGCAAACTCCCGTTGGCTATTATGTGATTCCATCCCCAGTTACCTTAAATGTTTACCTCTGTAACCTCCTGCTGCTCTCAACCCTACCTCATTGTGAAACCACCTCCAGTCCTCATAACTGCTCCAGGTCAGATCACTGGTCTCTCTGCAACCTCCTCCACTCCCAACAACCCTTCCTGTTTGTGTCACTTCATTCAGATCCCCACCTCTTCAGCTTTCTGAAACCTCTTCCTGCCATTGTAAACCTCCAATTTCTGCATCATCCCCCTGTGCTTAAACCCTCCTATCTTAGTACTTCTCCAGTCCCTACAACACTCCCAAACTCTTCAAGTCCATACCATCCTCCAAACTTTTGTAACTTCCTTCATTACCATGAGCCCTCACAATTACTGAAGCCTTCGTTTGGAATTTTTTTCTCATTATTTTTAAGTGGCAGTTTTGAGAGATACAGGAATTGGTTTCCAAGTGGCGAGAACAAAACCCTTATCATTAACTCAGACCCATGCAGTGGAGTTTCATGGATTCTGTTGTTCTCTACAAACTGTCACTCGAAAGATTATATAACTAGGGAAGCTGAGTGTGGACTGGTACGACCTGAACTATAACTCAGCAAACTAGAAACCCATTAAAGAGTTACATTTACTGCATTATTTCATTAACATATATGATTTCAACATTTCCTTAGACTGTGCTATCATTTATGTTAGGCTAACTAGTGTTTTTGTTTTGATTTTTACTGATATTTTTGGTGGTTTGCCCATCCTGTTTTTCTACAGTCACCATTATTTCTATTGCATGACTTTCTATAACACAAGGTTGCATGAGAATACACTACCACATTACAACAGAACAGAGTCTAGATAAAAAAAAGTGCACGCTATGTCTCTTTATAACCTTTTTACCCTGTTTTGGACAATCCATTCATAATTGGTGATTATTTCCATTCATCAACCAACAAAACAACCGCCTTTGGGAACCAGTTTCTCGGCTTGAAGTAGCAGAGGGAAGGTATAAACTAATGATGCCCCATGAGGAAGGTGGTAATAGATGGAGAGCTTGATACAGTATGTGCATGCTTGGAGCCATCAATTCATCTTGATTCCAACAATTTTGGCCCATAGATTAATGATATGTTAGGGAGGGAAAGGATGTGCCCATGAGAAACAATGAAACCCATAAAATCTGAGATTCTGCCAAAGTTAATGAGAAGATTTGATTAGAATTTGGCTACCTAGTTTCCTATCCATCTTGTCTGTTGTCAGATGAAGGGGTGATTAGTACAAAAGCCTTGGTTTTGTAAAGTTGTTAAAGCATATTGAAGGAATCCGATGAGATTAAGAAACTCAATAGGCTGCTTTCAACATAGCCAACCCATTTTCACCCACTGCAGTCCCCATTAACAGCTTTTCTTCCTCCAAGATTCACCATTCCTCAGGCTGCCCAACTGCTGTTCTCCGTCTCCCTGAGCTCATCTCCACCTATTACTTACTGCTTCCCCTTCTGCTCACGTTCAGCATATATACGAACATTTTCCTAGCTACAATCAGTTCTGAAGAAAAGTCATTGGACCCAAAATGTTAACTCTGATTTCTCTTCACAGATGTTGCTAGACTTGCTGAGTTTCTCCAGCTATTTCTGTTTTAGTAAGGAAAGCATTAACTTAATTTACAAAGTATCTTAGTGTGGTTTCATCTTGCTTTAGTACTCCAAGACAGAACAAGTTCAAGAGATATTCCATCACTGCCTATAATGATGCAGACCTTCTTATTAGCATATCACACAGTCAGGGGTAATTCTCATAGTGCTCATTTGTACCTTTGTGACACTCCACTAATGTGTCACCTAATAAGTCATCAGAAGTTTGCTTTTGTAGTTAAAACAAAATTGTAAGATAATGGTCTGGAAAAAGTTCCTCAAAATGAAGAGTGTGACATATGGGTGAATTATATTTACGCAGGATTGAATTTGACAGAAACGAGGTTTCATTTATGATGTGAACAAAAATGAGTCAGAGTGAATAAGAAAAAATAATTTTACAGATTTAACTAATGAAAAATAATTAATACATTTTTAAAAATCCAAACTAAACAAGTTTCTAAAGGTACTTCTCATAACTTCCCCCTTAAACTATTTAACATTAACTGGATGAAAACAACAAAGAGAAGAAATTTGGTTGAGAATATTTTATAATTATAAACCATAAACACAGCTCAATTTCAAGGTCACAGCGTGATGATGAAGGCTCCTGATTATTATTTTTATTCTTGTTATTCGGAAACTTGGGCTCTAAAATGACCATGACCATCTGTAGTTAAGTTTGATTTGATTTTGATTTTTAAATTGTGTGAAAGGAGCATACAATTTTAGTTTCCTTTGAATTCAGTGAATAGTTAAGGGTTCTCTAAAATTTTGTTGACGTGTTTAAATGCGGTCTCACCTTGAGGTCAAAGAGTCAAAGAGATATACAGCACGGAAACAGACCCATCAGTCCAACTCGTCCATGCTGACCAGATATCCTAAACAAATCTGAACCAATTTGCCAGCACTTGGCCCATATCCCTCTAAAACCCTCCTATTCACATACTTAGAGTCGAGAGTGTGGTGCTGGAAAAGCACAACAGGTTAGGCAGCATCTGAGGAGCAGGAGAATCATCATTTCAGGCATAAGACCTTCATCAGGAATGACTTATGAAGGGCTCATCCTGATGAAGGGCTTATGCCTGAAACATCGATTCTCCTGCTCCTCGAATGCTGCATGACCTACTGTGCTTTTCCAGCAACACACTCTTGACTCTGATCAATCCAGCATCTACATTCCTCACTTTTTCCCTATTCATATACCCAGCCAGATGCCTTTTGAATGTTGTAATCAACTAGCCTCCACCACTTCCTCTGGCAGCTCATTCCACACACGCACCACCCTCTGCATGAAAACATTGCCCCTTAGGTCCCTTTAACTTTTTCCTTCTCACCTATGCCTTCTAGTTTTGGACTCCCCCACCCCAGGGAAAAGATCTTGTCTATTTTTCCCTATATGCCCCTCATGATTTTATAAACCTCCATAAGGTCACCCGTCAGCCTTTGATGCTGCAGGGAAAACAGCCCCAGCCAATTCAGCCTCTCCCTGTAGCTTTCATGTTGCAACCCTGGCAACATCCTTGTAAATCTTTTCTAAACCCTTTCAAGCTTCACAACATCCTTCTGATGGAGGGAGACCAGAATTGCACATAATATTCCAAAAGTGGCCTAATCAATGTCTGTACAGCTGCAACATGACCTCCCAACTCCTGTACTCAATGCTCTAGCCAATAAAGGAAAGTATACCAAATGCCTTCTTCACTTTACTCTCGACCTGTGACTCCAACTTCAAGGAACTTTGAAGCTGCACTCCAAGGTCTCTTTGTTCAGCAACACTCCCCAGGACTTTACCATTATGTCTATAAGTCCTACTATTAGTTGCCTTTCCAAAATGCACCTTACATATAACTGCCACTCCTCAACTCATTGGCCCACTTGATCAAGATCCCATTGTACTCTGATGAGGTAATATTCTTTGCTGCCCACAGCATCTTCAATTTTGGTGTTATCTGCAAACTTACTAACTATACCTCCTATGCTGACATGCAAATAATTTATATAAGTGACAAGACATAGTGGACCCAGCACCGATCCTTGTGGCACTCCACTGGTCACAGGCCTCCAGTCTGAAAAGCAGCTCTCCACGACAACCCTCTGTCTTCTACCTTCGAGCCAGTTCAGTAACCATATGGCTAGTTTCCCCTGTATGCCATGTGATCTAACCTTGCTAGCCAGTCTACCATGAGGAACCTTGTTAAGTGCCTTAGATCACATCCTGTCCTTATCAATCCTCTTTGTTACTTTTTCAAAAAAGTCAATCAAGTTAGTGAGACATGATTTCTCACGCACAAAGCCATGTTGACTATTCTTAATCAGTCCTTGCCTTTCTAAACACAAGCAAATCCTGTCCCCCAGGATTCCCTCCAACAACTTGCCCACCACCAAGGTAAGGCTCACTAGT
>NC_057723.1:53459667-53489861 GCF_004010195.1 Chiloscyllium plagiosum | reverse complement strand
GAAACTTGGCTGTTCATGCTACATTACCCTGAAAGTCCATCACCCCCTTCATTTTCCAAAACAACATACTTGTTTGAGACAGGGATAGCCACAGGACACTCCTGCACTACTTGCCTCCCTCTCCTACCTTTCCTGGCAGTAACCATCTACCTGACTGTATCTGTGGTGTTTCTCCCTTCCTATAGCTATCATCCATCATACCCCCCCGCTCCTGTAAATTCCTCATTGTCTTTAACTGCTGCTCCAACTGATGCATGTAATCTGATAGGATTCGCAACTAAAGACACTTCCTGCAGACATAATCATCAGTAACATGGAAACTCTGCTTAATCTCCCACATCCAACAGGACCTGGCAACAAATACTACAGATTACAGCCCCATTCTGTTGTCCTATTCGAGTCTTCAAGGTGTTAACAGGAAAAGACAGGGTAAATAAACTATTTCCGGTAGTTGGAGATTCTCAAACTAATAATCCTTAACAATCTAACAGGTTCAGAAAGTAACACCATCTTACTGCTGTGAAAATACTGCTCAAGGCTAACTTGTTACCGATGTTATATATTTTTAAAATTTAATCAAGAGACAGATCTCAATAAAACATATAACCAAAAAAAACTCACTCTACTCTCTAATGTCGATTAATTGCAAGGTTACATTTTAAGAACTATGCACTTATCTTCTCCTATGCTAAGAGCTATCCCATACAGGTTCCTCCTAGGACAACAGTGAATTTTGCTGTCTGTTAATTTTTCTTAGACACACTCCGATGTCCTGAGATTCTTGATCTCAAACAGCAAAGACAGTAGCTGTGAAGATTCACAGGTGTGTCAGTTAGCAGTGTAGGTTTTTTTTCCTCTGACCATGTGATCTCTACCATTGTCTCTCTTCCTCCTTTTTAAAGTGCCTTTGTTTTGATCTTCCACACACCCCTCACCTCCCCCCAGGGTAAATAGTTCAGTGTAATACTAACAAGGGGAGAAGGGCTTAGCAATACGGTGTCTTATGACACAGAAAATGTTAGACCGAAAAGCTTCTTTTGAAAGGCAGTTTTTGCAGGTTTGTTTCAGAGACATGTAGTCATTTAGAGAGAAATAGCCTGTAACAGGAGCACTGCAGTTTAGCATTCACCAAAGCAATCAGGACAGAAGAAAATTCCTGAGTAGCTTAATGTCAGTAATAGGAAAGCTTCAAAATCAGAAAGCTGTGGAAGACAAAATTTAAGAAGAACATTAAGAATAAAGTGAGTTGTGTTAGTAGGTTGCTTAAGGATCTTAGAAAGAGATATTAACTAAAAATACAACTTCAAGTGAACACAGAAATCTTCTGAAAAGAATACATTTACAATCATGCCAACTGAACAAGAAACTTCAAAATGGAGATACAATGTCCCTTCATTGAGGTTTGAGTATCTTTAATGGTGTTGTTGAGGGGAAAAGTCTTGAATCTTTAATTCTGGTATTTGTAATAAGTTTACTTCAAATAGTTCTTGTACAGTATAATTTGGTTGATAATTTTAATTTTGGGATTTGATTTATTCAGTATTACCATCAGCTAGCATCATAACTGTTCAATTGTTACATACCTATGAACCAGATATCTTATAAACCAGTGTTTACACTGGTATACAGTAATTAGGTGGTCTTACATTGGGTTTTATGATGTAGTAGGCAGTTGGTATATTCGTGTGAGTTTTGCTCAGTCTACAATAACGTAAAAGTAAAAGCCTATCAGATTGCAATTAAATGGTGACTGGTTCTAATAAATCCAATAATCCCAGCTGACAGCTTGGTGGATCTGCTGAGATAACTTTAATGACACTGTGGCTCTGCACATCAACAGTTAAATGCCATGTCAATCAATCCAATATATGTCCTCCAATTTTCGAGGAGGTGAAAATCTGCAGAATCCCCAGTAAGCTAGCAGGAATCTCTGCTGTTTGCCCTTTACAAAAAGTTATGAGGTTGGGCAAGTTTCCCTTTTAGGACAGGAGTAGGCTATTCAGCCCCTCGAGCCTGTTCCCCCATTCAATGGCAGATCTGTGGCCTAACTCCGTATGCCCGTCTTTGGCCCATATCCCTTAAAACCTTTGCTGAACAAAAATCTATCTATCTCAGATTTAAAATTAACAACTCGTCCAGCAACAACTGCCATTTTTGGAAGAGAGTTCCAAACAACTACCACCCCTTGTGTGCAGAAGTACTTCCTACCATCTCTCCAAAACAAGCTGGCCTTAATTCTCAGAATATGCCTCCTAGTTTCAGAATCCCCAACTACCAGAAATAGTTTATTTACCCTGGCTTTTCCTGTTAAAACCTTGATAACCTCGAATAGGACCACAGAATGGGGCTGTAAACTGTAGTACTGGTTGCCAGGTGCTCCCACAAATCACAGGTTTATCAAAAGCATATAAACAAACCTGACTTCACAGCAAGGTGGAGGTGAAGTCAAGGCCTTCAATTCCACATGGTCACCTTTCCATCATATCGTGAGTTTGTAAACCTGGCTTCACCCAGCATCTCAGCCAATGATCTGCTCAGCTGAATGGCTTATTAGTATAGAACCTTGCAACACTACAAAAGCACACTGTAAGTTACATTGTGCATTTTGTCCACTTGCATCTATAAGGCACAGATTTACCAGCAGATGGATTGAAAAGTGATTTAAAAGGATCCATATTTTAACAACACCTGCAACTCTTATCTTTATTATTGTTTTTGGCTGAATCTCATTCTTTCCACCCAAGAACTTCATAATCGCAATGATGATGGTGAAAAATAGGAAACGTTGCTTTAGCTATGAAACCTTTGGAAGATCTTTTTTCTGCAGAAAGAATTTTCTGTTGGGAGATTTAGGGACAGACTTAGGGTGCCTTAGATACGCACATACTGATCTCACCGAATAACCATCTCATCAAATGAAAATTAATCTTGAATCAATCATATGAATATATTTTTCTTTGAAAGAATGTTTTCTCTGATCTTTGATCATGCATTAACACTATTTTACTGCTGAATATAGCATTGTCTATGCTCAGTCTACCACCTTTGTTGTGTATTAGAACCATCATCTCTTATTCCAACACTGGCAATAGTGGATGCAAAGTTTCAGAGTAGGTTTTGCAATCACAGATGACAAAAAAAAATAAAAACCTTCATTTCTCCAGGAAGAATTAGAAAATATTTCAGAGGTACTTACACCTGAGCAGAATGACAGAGTCAATTAAAAAAAAACTGTACTAACCACCCACTCCCTGTCCAATAAAAAATAGAAAACACAAAACAGTTGTCTTCTGTTGCATTAAGCAAAAAAAACTGAGGCAATGGCTAAATATTGAATACAGCTGAGGCAATTAATAACCAAATGTGATTATGGTGAATTTAAACATGTCAAATAGGAAACCAAAGCAGAACTAATTGAAATACAAATAAAAAGTGATGCATAAAATAGCAAGTCTGGCAGCACCTGTGAAGACAGTAACAGAGTTAACATAGAGCCATTGGAACTGAACGGGCTTGGAAAACTGATGTTTTTTTGCTGTTGGTTAAGTAGGAGAAATAAGTGGAACTTTACTCCTGGATACTATAGGGCTGGCTATGTGATCCCAATGAAATAGAGCAGGAGATGATTAATTATGAGCACAAAGTTAACCAAGTTTACTCTCTTTACTCAGAGAGTGGTAAGAGCGTGGAATGTCCTACCTGCCAATGTAGTTAACTCAGCCACATTAGGGAGATTTAAACATCCTTGGATAAGCACATGGATGATAAGGGGATAGTGTAGGGAGATGAGCTGAGAATAGTTCACAGGTCAGCACAACATCGAGGGCCGAAAGGCCTGTACTGCGCTATATTGGTCTATGTTCTATGTTCTATAAATGGTGAGGGTGCCCAGAGCAAAAGGCAAAGGGAATGATAATAGTTGAAAAACAATAAATGTAGGTGCAAAATAGCTGTTAATGTTAGGAGTGAATAGTAAAAAATAGGTCACCTCTGCTGACAGCAAACACCCAGGATGGGGACAGGAGGATCCTGAAGGAACTGGGTGTCATCAAAATGAAACACAGAGTTTATGATGTAAATTTGCTGGACTCATTGTTGAGTCCAGAAGGCTGTAAGGTGCCTTAGCAGAAAATGAGATGCTATTCCTTTAACTTGTGAATGGATTTCACTGGAAAACTGCAATAGGCCTTGAACAGAAATATTAACATGACAGCAGGATTGTATTGAAACTGTGAACAAATGAAGGTTGGGGTCATTCCTACAGAGTGAAGAAGTCCTGCTAAGCTGTTACCATGTATGTGTTTAGTCTTGATGAAGTAGAAGAGAGCTAACTAACTGATGGTCATCTTTCTAGTCAATTACATTGAAACTCAATAAAAAAGGAAAGAAAAACAAAAAAAAGCCAGAAAGCTATCCAAGTTAGCAAGATTCCTATCACTTTCAGAGTCCAGAGCTACTAATTTTGTGGCTGCCAACAGTAACCATCAAACTCCTGTGACCACTGTCTCATTAATCATATATCAAACTCACAATTACTACCATCTAGGAGGACAATGGTAGATGATACTTTGGAACACCACCACTCGCAACTTTTCCTCACATCACTCATCATCTTAACCTAGAAATATATCACTGTTCCTTCTGTATTGCTGGATCAAAATCCTGGAACTCCCTCCCTAACAACATTGTCAATACACCTAAGCCAAATGGACTGCAGTGGTTCAAGAAGGAAGCTCACCACCACCTTCTCAAGGGCAACTAATATGCCCTCATCCATTGAGTTAATTAAGAATAACGTGATTGGAAAGCACCAACAATGCAACAAAAGCAGTCTCATAAATAAGAGTTACAACTTGTACAAAGAATGGTTCCATTTTGACAGTTCTTACCACACTGGATAAAGTATCCTGCTCATGACAAACAGTCAAGAAAAACCCAAGCATTTTGCTCATGTTTGCTACTCATCAGAAAATCAACTAATTCTCATTCAAACAGAGGGTACCAGTTAGGTGTACCACGTGAAAAGGGAAGGTACACGTCTTTAATGTAAAAACTGATGACCCCGAATAGGTGTCATTCTTCAAAGCACTGAAAACACTATGTAGAAGCAGTGAATTTGATTTTGATGTTTACATCTCAGATGAAGCACAAATTAAGTGAGGATACATATGCCTGATGACAGGCAATACCATACTCATGAGAAAAAATATCCATCCTGCCTAAGTGACTATTATGAAGTGAACTACTTTCATCTGCTGAACAAATCATTCATTTCATTACAGATGTTGGAGTGCATTGTTAAATTAGTTGAAATATTCGAATAGCATGACTAGTGAAGTTGGAATATTTGAGCTATAATTATTGTTCACACTTTGGAAAGAAACATTCGCAACATATTAGATGTCTCATCTGATAAAGTGTCAAGGTTTACAGCATATTAAAAATTGCATTGTACATTTTGTCCACTTGAAGTTACAGTGGACCCATGTCCCAGTAGAAAAAATGAAAAAGCTTTAAAAGGATCAGTAGTTAAACAGGAGGCGGAACAGTTATGTTTCTTACTGACTGTGGCTGTTTCTGCAGAAGACCTACACCCTCATCTACTCCTGTACTACTAGTCTTGCAGGAGTTAGATAAAGGCTCTACCATTGATAAAGCAGTGAGGTACCTCCATAGAATTCACCATAATCCAAAAGGACCAGAAGATGCTTTCTCATTCGAGAGTGATGTTTGGAGATGAGTTTAATCTGACGGTCATCATGCCTCAGGTGAAGTTAAGGTTGAGAAGACAGAGGCTTAATGGTGACAGCCAGTACAGGGATAAAATCCTACTGTCGGCATCAGTCTGCATCACAAACCAGCCATCCAACTAACTGAGCTAACATTAGGATTATATGGGTCTTCTTCCTAAGGCCAGCCATCCTATTCTGTTTCCATTGGAATTATAATTAAATTGTTCTGGAATTGCCATATGTTTGTGATCAGCCATACATGTGTGGCCAGTGGGAAAGCAACCCCGAGATAAAGCAGGTTTTAACATGAAATTGAAGTTTTAAGAAAGGTAAATAGCAGGTGGAGCTGAAGCAGATTTATTTCAAATAATGAGCGAACGTTTTAAATTTATTTTGAGATATAAGAAAGCATATAAAGCACTTACCTTGACAGGTAAAACACTTGACATGAAAGTGATTATTATGAACCCGCACGACCTCTCCTTTGCACACTCCTCCACATCTGTAACATCGTATGCTTGTGGGCACACCTCCAAGACTATACGAATTCTGCTGGTAGGGTACTGCTGAAACAAAAAAAAAATTCCAATTAGAAAAAAACTGCAGATGCTGGAAGTCAGAGTTGAATAAAAGAAAAGCTGGCAAGGCACAGCAGATCAGGCAGCATTGGAGGAGCAGAAAAGTCCATGTTTTGGGTTGGAACCCTTCATCAATATCAATTAGGAAAAGACTATGTACTGTCTCCAGTTCAAGTAGTCCAAAAGGAGCAGTCACATTAGTTGTGCATTACCTTCAACATCCCTGTCTTCTGAAATGTAACCACTACTGCTACCTTCTATAAAACGGGTTAAAGTCAAGCAACTTCTGTCGTGGTTGCTTACTCATCTTACTATTTTTCATAACAGAATGACATAAATTATGAGAGCTTTTCATCACCAAACTATTTGTTGTGGTAGGTGGATGACTTATTCTTAGTTGCTGAAACAGTTGATGAGCACCTTAAATTATTAAATCAGTTCTTGTTATTGAGAACAGGTTTGCAAGTTTCAGCTGATGCAAGAAAAGGTTGTTATCCTGGGAGTCTCAATGATGCCACGGGGTCTGAGTAAATATGTTACATTTTTTGATGGCAATCAGGTCTACTCTTCAGAGAACAGCAGGGATTTTACTTTATCAGGATGTGACTGGAAGATTAATGAGAGTTCCAGATCATTTGACATCACCTAGAACAAAGTCTGCTTACAAATTAATCATACATCTCTAAATGCTTGTGATAGACTATAGAATTTATGCCAAAAGGCAATTAATTTGTTGCAGTGAATAGTTGGAAATTGAAAGATTGGGATTAAGGTATTTTGATGTTAAGTGGAAGGGTCATTCCAATGGCCCATTAACTCAATTATCTATTTACACGGGAAGGGTGGGGAGGGCTACCAGTTTCTGCGTTAACCTCGTGCTCCCTGTAGCATGAAGGTGAGCTCAGGGATGGGTGTGAAGGTGATGGGCTCGCCACCTGGCCTATAACCTGCCCACCTGTCAAAAACACATCTGATGAATGCATGTAATATCCAAGCTATAGTTATTGAATTCATTTTAATATTTCTATTTGGATGATCAGATTTGAATTACTCAGCATATGTAATGTGACTATTACTGCTACATTTTCGTGAGATTGCTCAGTTAGGAACTGGAGTCTACATGGTAATTGCATATCCCAAAACCTTTTGTCTAAAATGTCACAACATAAACAAGATCAAATGCACAAAATGGAGAGATTAAATTAATCATGGAAAAATGAACATAAGAAAACATTACATCTATATATAAACTTATAGAACAGAAATTGATAAGGATGTAGGAACAGCAGTTTTATTAATCTTTAAGTCATTTACTCACCATAAGACAGTAGATACTGCAGCTAGCACTGAACTAAATTATCACAAGAGTAGACTGCATGTTGGAGAGTTGCATTACAAAACTGACCAATTTTCAGTATTGTGTTCTCCAGCTTTGATTAATGAGGCACAGGCAAGTTATGTGGATGTGATGGACAGACAAAGCCAAAAGCGTTAGCTGGCACCAGAGAAGTGAATGAGGAAATCTGACTAAGCATCAGAGTTTCAGCATTAAAAGAAGTCATCCGAGAGGGAACTTTGCCGAGATGCATAAGACAAGATATGATGGAAAGAAAAGCAATCTAAAGCTCCATTTAAACTTAAAACATGAAGTTAGAACAAGGACGTACAGAATGAAATTCAGTCTTATGTCAGGAAGCTTTTCAGATAAACAACATTCAACCTGTGAGAGTCAGAGCAGTAGAATCAAAATAAGCTTGCAATAATTAAAAAAAATTTGATGATGTAATAGGTTATAGGTTTGTTTTGTACAGATGCATGAGGTTGAGCCAAATGTCTTCCCCATTTTTATCTTTTATGCTCAGTGATTGCATTATATCAAATTTCTGGCATGTGGATGACTGTAAGCAAAGTTTAAAACTTCAAATATAATGAGCCATTGTTTATTATAGTAGGCCACCTCACAGCATCTGATGTAAATTAAATTTACCTTTGCATGCTTAGCTTTTATATTTTTACATTACATACTGCATCATTGCTAATTAAAGAGGTCCACCATTTCTCAAAGTATTAAACATGGCATAGATTTAACACTAAGTTATTCATTGCAGCCTCACTTAATTTATCTGCAATACAAATTGTGTAACATTTCTTGCATGAAGAATTATTGCAAATGAAGTCAGCATTTTGATTGTGAAGTAACCAGTAGTTAACATTCTGTTTAATCATTACTCTAGGATTTGTCAAGACCTGCAAAACTTAGTTTGCACTGTAATTAAAAATGCATTTTGTGACATACAACAATAATTTTTAAGTGCTAATATGTGTGCAAAACAACACTGCACAATTCCCAAGAGAATGCCAAATATTTTGCTTGGTAATGCACATTATGTTACAGACCTGGAATAGTGCAATAAAAATATGCAACTGTATTAACTTTCTTTACCTTGTTGTTGTGAATGTCTGATTCCATTACTCGTGCATTTTGGAGATATATCATTTAGTTTTAGGAATATAACATATGTTTTGCTGTCTAAGGTAATGGTTTTGAAAAGTTTAATGTTGGAGACTGCATTAAGCTCCACCCAATTTGATAATGCTAAACTGCTTTTATTAGACTGCTGAATGGACCTCTCTAACTTCAAATAATGTTGATCCTATTAATGGTAATCTTGCTTCGTGCACCTCCTGTGCAGCTATAACAGTATATGCCTCCCTCTGTCTAAGCACCCTATAATATGTATGTCCTTGCTTGCCTGATCTGCCTGTACTGCTCAATAAACAGAACTTTTCACTGTACTTAGGTAAATGTGATTACATTAAATCAAATGAAATCAAATAGTTTGGGAGGGGATAAGGCAAAATATCTTAGGATCTCATGGAATGCCAACCAAATCCATATATTTCATAGAATTGTAAAATCCTTACCATTTGGGCCAAAACGTCGTCACAGACTTATTAACAAGGTCGAACAAAATAACATAATTAGTACCAGATTGCTATCATGCAATAAACTAGGTATTGTTCAAGCAAAAGCATCTTGTCTTTAAGACTCAATAGTGGATGATCATCTACCAACATAAAGCTGCCCTTAGACCCAATCAAAGAAAGAAGATTTGTGGTAACATCTTTGTACTCACACATACCACATGGTGATCAGCGCTAGCATTATTGCTATCAATACAATGGTGAAAATTCCATTCAATTGAGAAGATTTCCTTAAGAGAAAAGTGAATTTATATCTCTATGGTCTTTACTACATTAAGAGCTAGTTACACAAATTGTCAACACTTGCAACTGGATGTATTAATTAGCAATCAACTGGAAGTCGTGAAAAGCCAACAGGGGAGAAACAGTGTTTGAAGCTAAAGCCGTTACATCTGATCTGGTAGGAAAAAAGAAAATGTATACTAGAAAGACCTAACCCTAATTGACAGGTAAAAATTTCTTCTAGAAATCAGAATCTAAAAGGAGCATTCCAAGTTAGAGGTTCAGCTAGACATTAAATTTATTGGAGTTCTGTGAGTAATGTTAGAAGTCCCTACAGGTTGAGGACATTGCATTAGATTGCAGCATTGAGATACTGCAGAATTAAACACTTTAAAGTAAGAAGAAAAAAATGTCACATTAGAAAGACATGGCAAGCTACATAATTGCACAGATAATATTTAATATCAGAGATAGGCCAAACAACACAGGACTGAACATTTTGGAGAAACACGTCTTAAAAGACATCCAAGCTAAAATATTCAACCATTAACTGAAAAAACAAATACATCAGTACATCCCAAAAGTTTCAGACTGTGATTCCTTTTCAATCATTCAAAATTGCTAAAATTTGTCTGTGAGAACTTTGAGAGGAGGGTGGAGGACTGGGAAAACCGTGAGCAGGATGTAGGGAAGAGGAGACCTATGAGAGTGATGGGAGGGATGGAGTTACATGTTGGGTATTGTTACCTCTGAGCCTGTGACCCAAAACTCAGCTTGTAGCCCCAATGTTTGGTCATGACCTCAATTTTAGAAGACCAGAAGCCCATGATTAGACATCAGTAGGGCCTCGAGTAGGGCCTTGAGTAGATGGCATTGTAAACTGCCAAAACATAAAAGAAGGCACAGTTACTTTTGAAGAAACTTTTATTCAAACTTTTGATAATTAATTTAGCTGAGAACAAATAAAGTTCTAGAAACTGCATTATTTAACAGAAGGTATCAGAATTCAGGAAAATGTTTGCAGTGATATATCACCATTACCAAGACAGTTGTCAGAATCTTGCATGAATTATTTGCTACAAATGAGATCCTGGAAGTGGTCATATCAGACAACAGTTTGCTAATAAGCCTTTCAAATAGTTTCTTAAAAAAATTGATAGGATCTGGGCACTGTTCACAAAATGAGGGTTTTTTTGCCTTTCCTACTGACTTGCTCGTTGGACCATTTATGAGGCTTATGTGTCCGGAGTCACGTGAAGGCCTGACCAGAGAAGGTTGGCAAATTTCCCTTCTTAGAGTACATGAGTAAACTAGACAGGCTTTTACAACAATCAATAGCAGTTTCATGGCATCAATACTTGAAACTGGCTATCTATTCCAGATTTGAATTTAAATGCATTCAAATTCAGAGGGTGATCCCAGGTCTTTGAATGTTAGTCAAGTAATATTACCAACATGCCACTTCCTCTCCTTGCAAGTAACAAGCTTTCCGCAAAACAAGAGTCAAAACAGGAGAGGCAAGCATGGGTCCAGATAGTTAAATTACTTTTGAAGAAAAATACTCACTTTTATTCAGTCTTGTTAAACTACTGGTCTATCTTGTCCCCATATGGTTTATTGCCATAAGAATTACTGATAGATTAACAAAAAAATTGAAGTCTCAATTCCCTAGAGAGAAAGTGAGGGCTGCAGATGCTGGCGATCAGAGCTGAAAATGTGTTGCTGGAAAAGCACAGTATCTTGTCCCCATATGGTTTATTGCCATAAGAATTACTGATAGATTAACAAAAAAAATTGAAGTCTCAATTCCCTAGAGAGAAAGTGAGGGCTGCAGATGCTGGAGATCAGAGCTGAAAATGTGTTGCTGGAAAAGCACAGCAGGTCAGGCAGCATCCAAGGAACAGGAGAATCGACGTTTCGGGCATAAGCCTGAAGAAGGGCTTATTCCCAAAACGTCGATTCTCCTGTTCCTTGGATGCTGCCTGACCTGCTGCGCTTTTCCAGCAACACATTTTCAGTCTCAATTCCCTAGCCTACCAAAGAGGTTAACTCCTCCACAGTTTAGTTCACTGGAATATAAGAATGGTTGCAAGAAGGAGTAGTCTTACTGGGAGCAGCAGGTTAGATACTATTGCAGGTGTCATTATGCACATGAATGCCACACTTAGGTCAAGGGCAAGTATGGATAAGGAGCATTAATATGGATAGTTCAAGAAGCAGTGGGCTATCAGTATCCGTATCTTATCTACATATCTATTGGGGTTGTACAGAGGAAGGGTGAAACCAATTTCCTTTTTCTTTATTTATTCACGAGGTGATAGCATCTTTGGCTAGGCCAACATTTATTGCCCATCCCTTATTGCCCTGACAGCAGTTAAGAGTCAACCATGTTGCTGCGGGTCTGGATACACATGTAGACCTGACCAGGTAAGGATGGCAGTTTCCTTCCCTAAAGAACATTAGTGAACCTGATGGGTTTTTCCTGACAATCGACAATGGATTCATGGTCATTATTAAACTCTTAATTCCAGATATCTATTGAATTCAAATTCCACCATCTGCCAGGTGGGAATGGAACATTACCTGGGTCTCTGGATTAATAATCTAGCGATAATACCACGAGGCCATCACCTCCCCATAAGGGGAGTTTCATTGTGGGTTAATCACCAATTGGGATGAACCCAATAGGAATGTCATAATCACAATGGCCTAAAGAACGAACAAAGTCAAGTTAGAGTCATAGAGATGTACAACACAGAAACAGACCCTTCAGTCCAACTCATCCGTGCTGAACAGATATCCTAACCCAATTTAGTACCATTTGCAAGCACTTGGTCCATATCCCTCTAAACCCTTCCTATTCATATGCCCTTCCACATGCTTTTTAAATAATGCAATTGTACCAGCCTCCACCACTTCCTCTGGCAGCTCGTTCCATACACGCACCACCCTCTATGTGAAAAGGTTGCCCCTTAGGTCTCTTTTATATCTTTCCCCTCTCACTCTATATCTATGCCCTGCAGTTCTGGACTTCCACACCCCAGGGAAAAGACCTTGTCTATTTATCCTTTTCATGCCCCTCATGATTTTATAAACCTCTATAACCTCACCCCTCAACCTTCAACATTCCAAGGAAAACAGCCCCAGTCTAATCAACCTCCCCCTATAGCTCAAATCCTCCAACCCTGGCAACATCTGATCAAGATCCTGTTGTACTCTCAGGTGACCTTCTTCGCTGTCCACTACACCTAAGTGAGACAAGAAAACGTGGAATATTGGACACTGGCAACTGTAAGATATTTGGATAGTCCCACAGATGCAAAGTAAATAGAATAGGCAGCAGACCTAAAACATTAACTTTGTTTTCTTCCCAGAGATTTCTTTTGTCAGAAATTTCTGTTCTTGTGTCACAGAATTCATGAATGTCCATTTATGAACAAAACAGGTAAAATGTCTTCCTATCTAAACAGTTTTGAATTTGAAATTTTGAATCTGGATTACCAGAGCAGAATTTTGAAACTTCTCACTTCCTACAGATGCGGTAAATGATCATTTTTCTGCATATCTTGAAATTTGATTCAATGGGCTTAGCCTAAAGTTGCAATCATTTTTATTCTGCAGAATATATTAATGCACCCAAATTGCAAAAAACCTTAAACGCATTAATATATAATGAAGACTAACTAATCTATCATTTTAACAAAGTAGCGAAAAGACATTACTTGTGTTGACTGCACCAGAATGGGAGTTGTATGCAAATTGTGTCACTTCGGATCGACAGCATCAGATCTCTGACTCAAAAAGTGTGGCGCTGGAAAAGCACAGCTGGTCAGACAGCATCCAAGCAGCAGGAGAGCAGACATTTCGAGCATAGGCATGGACAGAACATCTAAGGACTACATGGAGAGCAGATATCTATCCACAGGTCTCCTCATTGTCTTAGTAAGGATGCCTGACAAACTAATATAACTTCTACTGAGTTGTATCATACAGTAAATCATATTTGTTAAGACAAGTACCACTCCCTGTTAAGACTCAGTAGTGGCTGGATCCTCAATCACTGTAAACCAATTAGGTGCTTAGAACAAGTTAAAAGAAAAAAGACTGGTGGCAGCATCCTTATGTTTGCAAATACCACAATTTGGAGATTAAAGAGATAAATATAAGTTAAATGGAAACACTTGGTTTAGGAACTGGTAAACAAACCTGCAATAATTACAGTTCAAAGTGTTTATTTCATGAAGTTAGCATTAGAACAGAGAAGATTTTAGCCATGGATAGCTCACTTCTAGATTTGTGACGAAACTGGAAATCTATACTTACCTAAGTAAAAGGCTTAGATTGTTAATTGAGTTTCAGTTGAAAAGATGGTAAAAGCTATTTGTAATAAAGGAGTTTGTTGGTAGAAAGAGTAAATTAAGAAGAATTTCCCTGACTTTATCAAAAATTTAAATTATTCAAGTGGGTCTCAGGAGCTCAGAGTTAATTTATGTAAATTGCTGTTTGGAACACACCAGGCATGTCCCATTGTCATGGAAATAGATTATAGCATACTACCCATCTGTATGGATTTATCTGTATTTTGTTCACAGACACAACTTGTTCCCTTTTGGTCTTCTGTGGTTTTTCATTGACAGTGGCAAAGGAGCAAGAGATAAAAACATACACCTTGAATTATATATCTGTTCAAAAATGCTATTAATCAGGTTATACCTGATTAATATATGATACATGAAGCAGCAAAACCAATTAGAAAAAAAAACACATGCAACTTATTTTATTGATCAAATTCCACAATTAAGTACAGGTAGTTCTCCTATAACGCCATAGTTGTGTTCCAGGGAAACCTCACTTAATAAAAAATTGCTTATTATAATTAATGGGGTCTATATGAAAATTGGGCTTAGGGACAGACCAGCAAAAATATCACTCACGATCGCTCAGAAATCACCCAAAAGTCTAACACAAAGTATAGCACACCCTGAATGAAGGTATAGATCATATTTATCAATGAAACAAAAGTAAATCTAACACAGTACATTTTTAAAAATATAATTAATGAAGGGGTAATGGACATCATGGTGTGTAAGATAGACTCTCTCATTCCTATTAAGTGAGTTTCATCATGTATTCTCTCTTTATGCTCAAAACGCTTTATAATATCTAGCTTATCTTCCAATGTTATAGCCTTTCTTTTGCGTTCACCACCCGCAATTTTATCACCAGGACCTTTCTTGCTAACACTCTTGTCACTATGCCCCTCCATATTTTTTTTTAAAAAAAAGGATAATTTAGGAGTTGTGTATCTTTCACAGGAAGCTGCTCAATGCATCTCTCTCAGAAAGCTGCTCTCCTTACCGTACCTCTCACAGAGAGCTGCTCTGTTAGCAGCTGACACTGGCACATGCGCAGAATGAAGCGCAGGAAATGATCACTGCTCGAATCGTGCTATTGAAAACTGAGGTAAGCATTATCAAAAATACCCTTCCTTAATTCCTCAGCGACGTTACGAGCAAATCGTGCTGCCGGAACGTGCATTATCCAAGAACTACCTGTAATGTGGTATATGAATTTCAGTGCCAGAATGCTGTCAGGTATGAGACTGCATGTCCTAAAGATTGGCAATTATACCAAACTGCACATACATTCATTTGTTCATTGCTCAGTACTGATTCTATCCAGCCACTCTGGGCTTGCAAAAGCCACAACACAATTTATCATATTAGATGTGATTCTGCAATTGAACAATGTTGGCTGGATAATCCTGAGTGTGTGAAGAATACAGCAAAAAACAATTTAGGATTAATTGTCAGGCTCACAGAAAGGTGTACTTGTGTGTTCTGGAAGTTACATATATTAATACACAGAGGCCTATTCGTTATAGACAGAAGCACATGAAAGTGGAGTCACAAGTAGATAGGATAGTGAAGAAGGCATTTTGATATAATTTCTTTTATTGGTCAGAGTGTTGAGTATAGGATTTGGGAGGTCATGTTGCAGCTGTACAGGACGTTGGTTAGGTCACTTTTGGAATATTGTGTGCAATTCTGGTCTCCCTCCTATCGGAAGGCTGTTGTAATACTTGAAAAACTTCAGAAAGGATTCACAGGGATGTCATTAGGGTTACATGGTTTGAACTATAGGGAGAGGATGAATAGGCTGGGGCTGTTTTCCGTGCAGCATTGGAGGCTGAGGGGTGACCTTAAAGAGATTTATAAAATCATGAGGGCCATGGATAGCCAAGGACTTTTCCCTGGAGTAATGGAATGATGTCAAATGGGATTAGATTAATTTAGGATATCTGGTTGGCATGGACAAGTAGGACAGAAGGGTCTGATTTTGACCTGTACATCCCTATGACTGTATGACTCTAAACACACAGTACTGTTTCAACTCAACAAAATAGGTGGCAGACATCCACTGGCTTATTTCTCAGGGCAAGGGTCCTCACCAATCACAGTCAATGTGCCTGTTTTGAAATCTAGGCAAAACCAGGCAATTAATTGTCAATTATCATTAACTGCTGCATTTTCAATGGCATCACTTGTACCAATCAGAGTCCACTTGTCAACCAATCAGCACTGTGCACTATTCATAATGCGGTGGATTGTGGTGTCAGTGGAAGTGCTTTTCATTGTGTTTTACTGTTTTTTTTCACTGTAAAATGCACGTGGTAATAAAATCGTTCATTCATTCATTCAAGTGATGAAATTTGGTTTTCCCCTTTATTGGTATTCCTGTGAATTACTCAGCAAGATGAAAAGCTTCAATAAATGTCTTTTTTCAGCAATAATCTAAATTACTAGTCTAGCTTATATAGTTCTCTTCCCTTTACATTTCAAAATGCAGGCTCTGCACAACTATAACTAAGTAAGTACTGAGTACTGTTTACTTGTATTAAAAATATTAGTTCTTTAATAAAATGAATGAAAATTAGGCAAATAAATATATCTGTCAAAAGTTAAGAGTTGATGAATAATTACTCTATTACAAACTCAATAAAACAAACTCAAGTTCTAAACGGACAAAATTCTGAATACCTTTTTTGTTTCTCTAAAGATGAACTGTGGTTCTCTCCATATTTGGCCTCTCCTATTTTGACCAGAACAGCAAATGGCATGAATTTTAACTTCTACGGGATTCAGTTTTAGTCACGACACAGGAAGATTGTAGGGTAGACTTTAGTCTGAATCGTTTGAGTGGAAATGATCAGTTGGGTAGAGAATAAAGAGGAAAATCGGTGCAGGTGCAGATGGAATCCATAACCTTAATGGAGCCCTCCAGCTTTTCTTCCATTTCAATGAAGAGCTCTGTAATCCTCCCTTTGAATTTCCATTTTGTATTCCATTCACGTGATAGCTTGTACTTTGGTAGTACAGTTCGCAATTTGTCTGTCTGTATTCGATATTAACTTGCTATTGTACAATTAATTAAACATGAATTTTCATGTTGATGTGAATGAGGTTCAGTCTTTTTTTAAAAACCCTTTAGTATTGGCAACATATATTATAAACATATGAACATACAAACGTCAGTTGTTCTGTATATAACTGTTCAAATTCTGCTTTAAATCTTTTCTAATTTTCATATGTATCAAATAGGAGCTGAAAGCAGACCCACAGTAGTTACACCAATTAAAGTATACTTGCTATAACACTGGAGGAAAACCAGCCATTAGCTATGCTGAGTAAGACAACCTTGTCTGGGGTTTGCACTGTATCTGCTCTGGCTAGTATAATACTTAAATACAGCAGCCATTATCCTTTTGTGCATTTCATATGGAGCCCTGTGATCTGAAAAGCTTGAGTCTCATCACGTATAATTCACCACTCATCCAGTGCACCTCAGGATGCAATTTAAAGGTGATTAAGTACTTAATTTGTATATTGCAGTAATAATTAATCATGTTGTTCAATTTTATGGTCCACAAACTATTTTTTAGATTGGGCAACTGATAAATCTAATTTAAAAAACACACAAATGTTTACTTTAAAATAAAGACTGAAACTGTCACATTCAAGATCTATACAGATATCCACAATAACATGTTCATCAGAGGTAGAGAGATAAAAGTCAAAGATGTATATTATTTGCAACATTCTCCAAATCTGCCTTGAGAAATCAGTGAAGTGAAATTAGAAGGAAATTCTAAATTCAACATTCTAAATTTCACTACAAATGGTGAAAAAACTGAATTATAAATGTGCTATCTTGTTATAGTCAGATGTTTTTTTCAGGTATATCTCTTTTGGTTGCACTGCAGAATGAAGCTATGAGCTTCAGTGTTGACAGAATGCTAAGCTGTCAGAGGTGACAGATTTCAGATGCGATATTAAACCAAGGCCCAGTTTGCCCTGTTCAGAACGTAATAGCTCCTGCAGTATTACTCAGAAGGAACAGGGGAATTCTACTAGTGTCCTGGCCTGTTGATAATAATGGAGGAAACAAATATAAATCAGACAAGATTAAAACTGTTAATCTTCATGAGGCTTTATCAGTCTGGGAAATACAATAAAAATTAAGTGTCACACAGCAGATAAATTTCATAAAGGATGAGATTAAGATGTGAACTGTCCATTGTGCAATCTAAAGCACTTTTAAATATCTATTGCATCAATTAAGTATTCTTCCTTTGATTTTAAAAAAGGCCAAAATTCTTAATATCAACTTTAATTCATCATTTAACTTCAGTAATAGTGTTGATGGTTGTATGCTCACCATTTAATCACAAGGTTTCAGATTCAAGTTTTACTCCAGGGCAAGGGCTTAAATTAGAAATCAAGATGAATTCTGAGCAATTATTGAAATGTTGGAAATGCTGTCTTTTGGATAAAATGTTATACTGCAGTCTCACCTGTTCAGGTGGATGTAAAATATGCCATGATTCTATTGTGAAGGTGATCATGGGTATTCTCCCTGGTGTCCTGGCTAATATTTATCCCTTAATTAACATCACCAGTAACCAGATTATCTGATTATTGTTATAATGCTGTATGGGGGAGTTTGCTCTATTCAAATTGCCTACTGTGTTTCCTGTAATAGTGACTAAACATCAAATACTTCATTAGTGATAACGCATTTTGAGATGTCCAAAGGTGATGAAGAATGCAAATGTACTGCATAAATGCTCATCTTTCATTCTTGACATCTCTATTTCAGGTATCAACATTGTTTCAGCGCTAACACACTCATAGAAATACAGAAGATAGGAGTAGAAATAGTTGATCTTTGAGCTCAATATCCCAATCCTGCCCCCTCCCCACATCCTTTGATCCATTTAGCCACAAGAGCGATATCTACCTCCTTCTCAAAATCACGTAATGTTTTGGCTTCAACCACTTTCTGTGCTAGTGAATTCCACAGGCTCACAACACTCCAGGTGAAGAAATTTCTCCTCATCCCAGTCTTAAAAAATTTACCCCCTTAGCCTTAAACTATGTCGCCTGATTCCCCCACCATCGGAAACATCCTTCCTGCATCTAACCTGTCTATTCCGATTAGAATTTTAAAGGTTTCTATGAGATTCTCCTTTCTTCTTCTAAATTGCAATGAATACAATCCAAACAGACTTAATCTATTCTCATATGTCAGTTCTGCCATTCTAGGGAATCAATGTGGTAAAGCTTTGCTGCACTCCCTTCCAGAGTGAGAACATCCTTCCTCAGATAAGGATAACTGTATGCCAGGTGTGGCCTCACCAATGTCCTGTACAATTGCTTCAAGATATCCTTGTTCCTGTATCAAATCCTCTTACCAGGAAGGCCAACATCCAGTTTGCCTTCTTTTCTAGCTGCTGCCCCTGTGCATTTACTTTTAGTGATTAGTGCATGCAGGCACTCAGGTCTCAGTGAACATCCTTCTTTCTCAATTCACAGCCATTCAAATAATAATCTGCCTTCCTATTTTTGCAACCAAAATGGATCACCTTACTTTTATCCACATTATGTTGCATCTGCCATGTATTTGCCCACTTACTCAGCCTGTCCAAATCATACTGCAACATCTCTGCATACTCTTCACAGCTCACCCTTCCATCCAGTCTTGTGCCATACAGTCATTGAGATGTACAGCACAGAAACAGACCTTTTGGTCCAACTTGTCCATGCTGACCAGATATTGTGAACTAATCTGTTCCCATTTGCCAACAATTGTCCCATATCCCTCTAAACGCTTCCTATTCATATACAGGTACCTACCCAGATGCCTTTTAAATGCTGTCTTTGTACCAGCCTCCACCACTTCCTTTGGCAGCTCATTCCATACAGGCACCACCCTCTGTGTGAAGAAGTTGCCCCTTAGGTCCCTTTTATATCTTTCCCCTCTCACCCTAAACCCGTACCCTCTAGTTCTGGACTCCTCCACCCCAGGGAAAAGACCTTGCCTATTTACCCTATCCATGCCCCTCATGATTTTATAAACCTCCATAACATCACGCCTCAGCCTCTGCCGCTCCAGGGAAAACAGCCCTAGCCTATTCAGCCTCTCCCAATAGCTCAAATATTCTGACCCTGGCAACATCCTTGCAAATGTTCTCTGAATCCTTTCAACTTTCACAATATCCTTCCGATAGGAAGGAGTCATAGAGTCACAGAGGTGTACAGCATGGAAACAGACCCTTCGGTGCAACCCATCCATGCCGACCAGATATCCCAATCTAATCTAGTCCCACCTGCCAGCACCCGGCCCATATCCCTCCAAATACTTCCTATTCATTTACCCATCCAAATGCCTCTTAAATGTTGCAATTGTACCAGCCTCCACCACTTCCTCTGGCAGCTTATTCCATACACGTACCATCCTCTGTGTGAAAAAGTTACCCCTTAGGTCTCTTTTATATCTTTCCCCTCTCATCCTAAACTTATGCCCGCTAGTTCTGGACAACTGACCTCAGGGAAATAACTTTGCCTATTTATCCTATCCATGCCCCTCATAATTTTGTAAGCCTCTATAAGGTCACCTCTCAGCCTCCAACACTCCAGGGAAAACAGCCCCAGCCTGTTCAGCCTCTCCCTATAGCTCAAATCCTCCAACCCTGGCAACATCCTTGTAAATCTTTTCTGAACCCTTTCAAGTTTCACAACATCTTTCCGATAGGAAGGAGACCAGAATTGCACGCAATATTCCAACAGTGGCCTAACCAATGACCTGTACAGCTGCAACATGACCTCCCAACTCCTGTACTCAATACTTGACCATTAATGGAAAGCATACCAAACACCTTCTTCACTATCCTATCTACCTGCGAGTCCACTTTCAAGGAGCTTTGAACCTGCACTCCAAGGTCTCTTTATTCAGCAAACCTCCCTAGGACTTTACCATTAAGTATATACGTCCTGCTAAGATTTGCTTTCCCGAAATGCAGCACCTCGCATTTATCTGAATTAAACTCCATCTACCACTTCTCAGCCCATTGGCCCACCTGGTCAAGATCCTGTTGTAATCTGAGGTAACCCTCTTCGCTGTCCACCACACCTCCAATTTTGGTGGCATCTGCAAACTTACTAACTATACCTCTTATGCTCGCATCCAAATCATTTATGTAAATGACATAAAGTAGAGGACCCAGCGCCGATCCTTGTGGCACTCCACTGGTCACAGGCCCCCAGTCTGAAAAACAACCCCCCACCACTACCCTCTGTCTTCAACCTTTGAGCAAATTCAAATGGCTAGTTCTCCCTGTATTCCATCCGATATAATCTTGCTAACCAGTCTTTCATGAGGAACCTTGTCGAATGTCATAGTGAAGTCCAGAAAGATCATATCTACAGCTCTGCCCTCATCAATCCTTTGTTACTTCTTCAAGAAACTCAATCAAGTTTGTGAGACATGATTTCTCATGCACAAAGCCATGTTGACTATCCCTAATCAGTCCTTGCCTTTCCAAATACATGTAAATCCTGTCCCTCATGATTCCCTCCAACAATTTGCCCACTACCAATGTCAGGCTCACCAGTCTTCCTGGCTTTTCCTTACCATCTTTCTTAAATAGTGGCACCACATTAGCCAATCTCCAGCCTTCCAGCACCTCATTATCAATTATACAAACATCTCAGCAAGGGACCCAGCAATCACTTTGCTAGCTTCCCTTAGAGTTCGAGGGTACACCGGATCAGGTCCTGGGGATTTATTCACTTTTACGCATTTCAAGACATCCAGCACTTCCTTCTCTGTTATATGTACCTTTTGTCAAGATGTTGCCATCTATTTCCCCACATTCTATGTCTCCAATGTCCTTCTCCACAGTAAACACTGACACAAAATACTTGTTTATTATCTCCCCTATCTCCTGCGGCTCCACACATAGGCTGCCTTGCTGATCTTTGGGGGGGCCCTATTCTCTCCCTAAACACTCTTTTGCCTTTAATGTATTTATACATAACTTTTTGGATTCTCCTTAGCCCTATTTGCTAAAGCTATCTCATGTCCCCTTTTTGAGATTTCCATCTCAAGTATACTCCTATTCCCTTTATACTCGACTGAGGATTCACCCAATTTCTGACGTATGTTTCCTTCTATTTCTTAACCAAAACCTGAATTTCTTTAGTCATCCAGCCTTTCCTTTCACCCTAAGAGGAATATACTGTCTCTCGACTGTTGTTATCTAATTTTTGAAGGCTTCCCTTTTCCAGCCATCCCTTTACCTGCGAACATCTGCTCCCAATCAACTTTTGACAGGCCTAATATCATCAAAATTAGCCTTCTCCCAATTTAGAACTTCTACTTTTAGATCCGGTCTATCCTTTTCCATCACTGTTTTAAAACTAATATAATGATGGTCGCTGGCCCAAGTGTCATCTGCATGTTTTGAGATACATCATATAGTTTCCTCCTCTAACTAATTAACATATTGTGCATAGCTGGGGTCTTAATTCTGATCTCTGAGGTATGCCACAAGTCATTGCCTGCCATTCAGAAAAAGAACCATTTATTTCTATTCTTTAATTTTTGTCTGCTAACTGATTTTTTTATTCATCTCAATACTCTACCACCAATCCCAAGTGTTCTAATTTTATGCATTAACCTCTTATGTGGGATTTGGTTGAAAGTCTTTTGAAAGTTAAACTTAATCACATCTACTGGTTTCCCCAATCAACTTGATTAATTATATCCTTGAATAATTCCAATAGATTCATCAAGAATGATTTTCCTTTTGTAAATCAATACTTACTGTGTCTGATGCTACCATTGTTTTCTCAGTACTCTTCTATAAAATTCTTGATAATGGACTCTAACATTTTGCCACTAATGATGTCAGGCTCACTGGCCTATTGCTCCCTGTTTTCTCTATACCTCCCTTTTTACACAGTTGTGTTTAAAAGTCGTGTTACATTAGATACCATCCAATCTGTAGGAACTGTTCCAGAGTCAGAAGAGTCTTGAAAGATGACCGCCAATGCACGTACTATTTCTGGGGGAACTTCATTAAGTACTTTATCAGGCCCTGGGAATTTATTAGCATTTAATCCCATCAATCTCTTCAAGAGCATTTATCTGCTATGCAGATTTGCTTATGTCCTCCCTCTCACACGGTATACCTGTGTTTCTCATCTTTTCTGGCACATTATTTGTGTCCTTCTTTGTGAAGACAGAAGTGAAGTATGAATTTAGGTCATCAGCCATTTCTGTGCTCCTCATTACAAACTTCCCCATTTCTGACTATAACATAAATTGTAGTTTGAAATGTCTCCAAAGAGCCTTGAGCAATTGTCTAGGTGAACAATTCAGAACTGTATTTGAGACAGTAGGACTGCTGCAATCAAATATGTCATTTACATAGGGTACTAACGTGAAATCAGGTCTATTCTCACAGATTATAGAAGATCCCACAGCACTATTTTGAAGAAGAGCAGGGGAGTTCATCCTAGCCTTCAATCAAGAGTGCTTAGACAGATTATTAAATAATTTATCTCACCGTTGCTTGCAGGTCCTTTCTGTTCATGTTTTCTAAATTACAACTGTGTTTGCAGTTCAGAAAATGTTCAATAGGCCTTGAAGCTCTTCAGGATGTTCTGAAGTTGTGGAATTTGCTAAATAAACACAGTTTTTGTTTCATTTGCTGTGAACAAGCCAAGTGAAATACATTTTAAACCTTTACTTTCAATTAAGACAAAAATATAAATATGATGGCACCTCATTATTACATTTCACTAATTAGAAACCTCTCCATATAATAACTGATATAAACACACCATAGTCAGTATTATATTCACAAATGATGTTCAACTTGATTTAAGATGGATTATATCTTGACTAATTATACATAGATAACAAGAACACCAAAAAAAATTTCTTCTCCCAAGTAGGCTTTCCTTCCCATCCATCAAAGCGTACATAATATTTCAACTGAATGGTTGCCACAAACCATCCTAATTTACTCTGCAACAAATAGGAACATAACAACATTGGTGAGCTTCCAAATAACAGAGGAACATTGTTTTTGCAGAGAAAGTCGGAAGATGCCAAACAGGGAACCGACCAACTTTATTTTCATGTTGGATGGACCTAATTGAAGAACAATACGTTCTGCTGGCCAGGTAGTGAACAATGTGATGTGTTGTGAGTTTGGAGTAGAGGTCAAACACCAGAGAAGGGGGCTAATATTTTAATCTTTCTCAGCAGCTATTACTGTGATTGCCATGTGTGAATGATTTGAAAAAGGGAAATAACTTGTACATTTAAACTGGCAAGGTAGATGGCAAACTGGAATCCAAAACAGAGTCAGAAAATTTCACATTTACCAAAATTCCATTGCTTTGCAATCACTTTTTGTCAGAATTCACATGTTTAAATTTGGATAAAATATTTTCGGTGCTTCCAACCCTGTTGCTATCAGGTTGGGGCTGTTCAGCTTTTCACAGCTCCCAATGGCCACACACACCAGCAGACATCTTGGAATTTTAAAACATAAGCTCAAAATGAGCATTTTAATTCCAATAATGTACCCAGTTAAGATCTCGGTGACTTTAGTTTCCTGATTTTGTAGGGTCAGGAACAGATGCAAAAGACTGATACAAAGGCTGCCAATGTCATTTTATTCATTTGCTGACCTCCATGACAACCCAGTTTGGTATATGAAAAGCCAGCCTCAAATGCATATGTAACTCAATTTATCTGTAATCTTGAGGTTAAGTAACGTTGGTCTTGGTGGTTGCAAAATGTTTTGTTTTCCATGTTAAATTTATAGCAGAAGCCTGCAGCCTGGTCAATGTGGTTTCCCATGTTTTAACATGCGGATTGCTGACCTCTACCTGGTGATCTGATTATGTCTTGAGGTCACTCTCAAAGGGTCCATAGTGACATGATGATTTATAATGGTGTTTGATTTGTTTTGTTTCTGTGAGTGGATCAAACACCAACATCTGATTCATCATCACTCAGGTGAGGTGAGCGAACGTTTTCCAACAATTCAAACCAAACTGCAGGAATTTTATGAAACAAAACCAGAGATTTCTAGATAAGTACAGCAGGTCTGGCCGTGTCTGTGGACAGAAAGCAGAGTTAACTTTTCAGATCCAGTGACCCTGAAGGGGTCAGATCTTCAACATCCATATTTTTCTGTTTTATTATGGGAATGTATTATTTGCTTCAATTATCCTATGTAAAAACTGAAAACAGTTCTCTCATAGTTACAAAAAAAAATAGTTTTTATTATTATTCATTCCTGGGATGCAGGTGTCGCTGACTGGGACAGCGTTCATTGCCTGTCCCTTGTTAACCTTGAGAAGGTGCCGGTGAGTGGTCATCTTGAACTGGTGCAGTCCATTTACATACACTCACATTGCCATTATGGAGGGAGTTCCAGGATTTTGACCCAACGACACTGAAGGTATGACAATATATTCCAAAGTTGGGATGGTGTGTGGATCGGAGAAGATTTGCAGGTAGTGGTGTGTTTACTGTCCTTCTGGTTGGTAGTGGTTGTGGTTTTTTTAAAATTCAGATTTAGATTTAGATTTTATTGTCACATTTTTATTCATTCCCCAGGATGAGGGTTTCACTGGCTGAGCCAGTATTTATTGCCCATCCCTAATTGTCCACAGGGTTGTTAAAATCATCCACACTGCTGTCCCTCGAACATTACCTGGGTCTCTGGATTAACAGTCAAGCAATAATGCAACTAAGCCAACACCTCACCTCCTCACCTGGAAGGTGCTATTGAAGGAGTCTTGGTGAATTCCTGCAGTACCTCTTGTAGCTAGTACACACTGCTGATTTTCTGTGTCACTACTCTAAGGAACTCTTATAGATATGTCCTGAAGCTGAAATGACTGATATCCAACAACCACAAACATCTTCCATTATGCTAGGTATGACTTTAACCAGTAGAAAATTTTCCCTTGATACCAACCGACTCCACATTTGTCAGGATTCATTGATGACATACTTGGTCAAATGCAGATTGGATGTCATTCTCACCTAACTTCTGAAATTCAGTTCCTCATTCCATGTTTGAACCAAGGTGGTAATGAGGCAAGGAGCTGAGTGGCCCTGGCAGAACCCAAACTGGGCATCAATGATCAGTTTGTTGGTAAGCAAGTGCTGTCAATAGCATTGTTGATGACATCTTCCATAAGTTTACTGATAATTGAGAGAAGATTGATGGGGCAGTAATTGGTCTGCTTGAGTTTGACCTACTTTCTGTATACAGAATATACCTGGGCATTGTCAGGTGGATGTTAGTGTTGTTGTTTTATTGAAACAACTTGTCTAGGGGTGCGGCAAGTTCCGGTGTACTAACCTTTAGAACTGCTGCTAGAATGTTATCATGGCCCATAGTCTCTGCAGTATCTTGATATTATGTGGAGTGAATTAGATTTATGGGGGTTAAGGATTACTGCACTGTTCATGAAGAAGTGTTTGGTAAATATTTTTTGTTTTATTATCTGCATATTTGTTAAAGTTTTAGGCTTGGCTCAATAGGAACACAAATACCTGTGGGTAAGAAAATAATAGGCATGGGGAACTTGATAGAGGTGATGCAGAGAGACAAAACCTTTATGCTGTATATTCACTTCATGATTGTGATGTGTCACTTAGGGCTAAATGTGCTTCTGAGTTCTGTGTTCATATCCAGCAGGCAGCACAGATTCATGTCAGGGAAGCAGCAATTAAAAGCCAACCTACATCACATAAACGGGGACTGATGTGGCAGTGAAAGAAATTCTGCAGAGGAAGACCTCTGATAAATAATACAGCAGGCTAGAGAGAATACTTTTAGAGTTTTGTATACAGTACTTGGAGGCCTTAATGCAGGAGGTGGAAAACAAGTGAATTCATCTTTCTTCAGTGGGCTGGGTTGCCTTCCAGACAAACACTTACAAAGCAATATAATTCAATGGTCATGGAGCCCACTCAAAAGATCTGGTCTGAAGAGATGGGGAAAGTTCAATGAACTTCCTGAGGGGACCTGGCCAATGAGTTCTCTTTTAAATGCCTTATCCTGCTCATTGTAACACTAATCACACATACTGTTCAATGCCATATGGCTCCATCAGAAAACTTTCAGCAATGAGAATTCATTCCTAACATTTTTACACTCCACCTCACCTTCACACACTTGCCACTGCTTCAAGCTTCACACCCACATTCCACAGCTTTCAGCTATCAGCAATCACATTAACAATACCTTCACGCATTGTTATGCACACTCAGAAACTCCTCCGTCTCTAGCAGGAAGAGGTGGCACAGAACAGGAGGCAACATAAAAGAACCAATAGGAGACAGGCACATTCCACCTGTGTCCATAACTCCTTGGGGGATGTGATGTTTAGTATTAACATCCTCTTTGGGGCATAACATTCACTCAGGCCATGATAACTAACACCACTGACGTAATTCGGGTGAATGTTTGTTCCACTGCATTCACTTTTACCCCCTGCTGACCATGAAACTTTCTTCTAAAATCCAATATGAAGTATGACCTACAGCTGATATAACAATGTAGCTCTTATTTTTCATGTCGCCCGCATCTCAACCCACTCAGGGTTGACACCTGGACAGCCTGGTTCAAACTAATCAAAAGCAAGAACAGAGAGTACACAAATGGGTTCTGTATGTGGTCAGTTCACTGAACACAATTAAGCTGGCGCAAGGTCAGGGTAAAGAATGGGATGTGTGCCAACTCCCACAGGCTGAAATTGTAGATGAGTGCAGCTAAAGATGTCTTAGTTAAAGATTCTGATTGAATAGTGAGCAGGAAAAGGCTGATAAGCGTGCGTACACAATTGTTCAGTGATTTGGAAGTGCTGCCATAGGCCTGTTGTCACTGTTGAGAAACATGGAGAAATCTAGCACATTAAGCTTGAAGCCCAAACTATTTACAGCACAGGCAAAAGTCACATCATCAGGTTCTTAGCTGGTTCAACTCTTGAAACCTGAATAGCTTCACCACGTGGATTACAACTGTTTCCAAAAGCTCTTACCACCTCTCTCTCAAGGATAATTGGGAATGGGAAACAAATACTGGTCTTACAGGTGTCACAGTTATCTGTGCACTATCACAGCAGTCTGGACTCTAACTGATTATGAGGATTGCGGAGGAAATGTTCCATGGGAATAGCATGATTTCAGCATTTGTGTTCTCTCCACTGCCACTCCACCAGTGTCCTCGCTGTTACCTATCAACTGGTCAGGCCACACTATGGCTGCCTGTGTGGAAATAGTGCATCTGACATTGAGACATTAAAGCCCAGGGCATCCGCAATGTCACCAGCAACACTCCACAAGCCTTACTGTAAACCCTGGAGTAGCTTTGCCTAGAACACAAAGGCAGCTAAATACACCTAATAACCTGGTAATAAGAGGAAATACAAAGATTTAACAAGTTCTTTACTACAAGGACCAATACCAGGGCCTCCCTTTTTACAAATTATATGAATGATTTGATTGAGAGATGGAGGGTACAGTTGCTAAAAATGCTGACCTCATAAAAATAGGCAGAAAAGCAAGTTGTGAAGGATACATAAGGAAGCCACTAGGGGATGTAAACAGGTTCAGTGATTTTACAAAGATTGGTCAAATACAGTAGGAATGTGAGAAAATGGAATTGTCCAATTTGGCATGAAGAGCAAGAAAGAAGCATATTATCTAAATGGTGACAGACTGTAGATCTGAGATGCAGAGAGAGCTGGGTGTCCTCATGCATGAATTATTAAAGTCTAGTATACAGTTACAGCAATCTATTGCACAGGGAATTAAATACAAAATTAAGGTGGTTGTGCTTCAGGACATTGGTGAGACCACATTTGAAGTTTTGGTCTCCTGACTGAAAGGATTTAAATGCATTGCAAATAGTTCAGAGAAAATTTGCTAGAATAATACCTGTAATAGGTAGGTTGCATGATCAAGAAAGGTAGAAAAAGCTAGGCTTGTGTCTGCTGGGCTTCAGAAGAGTAAGAGACAATTTGATTGAAACATATGAGAGCCTGAGAAGGCTTAACAGGGTGAATGTGAAGATGCTATGCTCAAAGTTAAATCTCAAAGAATTTATAAATCAGGGGTCACCAATTTAGGACAGAGATTTCTTTGCTCTCTGGGGGTCATAAGTCTTAGATAGATTAGATTACTTACAGTGTGGAAACAGGCCCTTCGGCCCAACAAGTCTGCACCAACCCTCCGATGAACAACCCACCCAGACCCATTCTCCTACACCTAACACTACAGGCAATTTAGCCTACACATTTTTGGATTGTGGGAGGAGACCAGAGCACCTAGAGGAAACCCGCGCAGACATGGGGAGAATGTGGAAACTCCACACAGACAGTTGCCTGAGGCAGGAATTGAACCTGGGTCTTTTGCGCTGTGAGGCAGCAGTGCTAACCACTGTGCCACTGTGCCACCCGTCTTTGGAGCTCTTTTCCAGAAAGTAATGGAAGCAGAGTCAAAATATTTTTTAAGGGAGTGGTTGTGTTTATTTCTGAGGCAAAAGTTAGGACTGCAGATGCTAGAAACCAGAGTTTACATTAGAGTGGTGCTGGAAAGGCACAGCAGGTCAGGCAGCATCCAAGGAGCAGGAAAATTGACGTTTAGGGCACGAAATGTCGATTTTGCTGCTTCTCAGGTTTATTTCTGAGCCCCATTCCCCCTCCACATTCCTGATGAAGGGCTTATGCCTGACATGTTGACTGTCCTGCTCCTCGGATGCTGCCTGATCTGCTGTGATTTTTATAGTGCTACAGGTTTCAACACTGGCTCTCCACCATCTGCAGTCCTCACTTTCTCCTAAATTCTTGTTAAGCAAAGGGGTGAAATATTACCAAAGGGAATGTGGTGGTCAGGTTACAATTAGATCACCCATGGTCTTACGAAATGGTCCTGTTATGTAGCAGAGTAGGCTTGAGGTTCAATTGGCCTTTTCCTGACCTTTAGAATTAGAATTAGAATCCCTACAATATGAAATCAGGCCCTTCGGCCCAACAAGTCCACACCGACCCTCTGAAGAGTAATCCATCCACATCAATTCCCCTACCCTATATCTACTCCTGACTAATGCATTCCAAAAAGGAAGAAAGATCCTAAGAAGAGGCAGGGGTGGCCATGGCTGACAAGGGAAGTTAAGAAACATATAAAGTCAAAAGAGAAAAAGTATAACATAGCAAAGATAAGTGGGAAAACGGAGGACTGGGAAGCTTTTAAAGAACAACAGAGGATTACTAAGAAGGAAATACGCAGAGAAAAA
>NC_057723.1:53457711-53459421 GCF_004010195.1 Chiloscyllium plagiosum | reverse complement strand
TGTATCTCTCTGCTCCCCACCTATTCATGCATCTGTCCAGACATATCTTCAATGAAATTACTGTGCCTGCCCCTACTACCTCTGTTGGCAACGTGTTCCAGACACCCACCACTCTCTGCTTGAAGTCCTTGCCGCGTGTATCCCCATTTAACTTTTCACTTCTCACCTTGAAAGCGTGACTTCTCATTATTGAATCCTTCATTCTGGGAAAAAGCTTATCTCTGTCTACCCTGTCTATACCCTTCATAATTTTGTAGACCTCAATCAGGTCCCCCCTCAATCTCCTTTTTTCTAATGAAAACTATCCTAACCTACTCAACTTTCACCATGTGCACTGAGCAGGGGAGCAGGGGGTGAGTTTCTGTGGGTTTCTGTCTGTCACTGTGTGTGAGAGTGTGGGGAATGGTTGAATCTCAAAAGCAAGCCCCTGGAGCAGAGTCTGTCCTGAATGGGAGAGAAAGAGTGTGAGAGACCATCGCGAGAGCTTAGACCAACCGGAATGGTGAATATCAATTGTTAAATCTCACTATATCTTTCCTTAGCACGTGCTTATGTCTGTCTGGTTTTTCCTCTTTTCTCTCTCTGTCCCTCTCTTTGCCTCTGTCTCTCACCCTCTGTCTGTATCACTCTACATCTCTCTCTCTCCCTCTCAACCTTTCTCTCTCTCTCTCTCTCTTACTGACAGCCTTTTCTTTTGTATTTTTCTCTCCTGTCTCTTCTTCCCACCTTTACGGTGTCCTTTCCCACTCTCTTGCTCTTTTTTCTTCTCTCATTTTTCTCTCTCTTCCCTTCTCTTCCTTTTCTTCCCTGTTTCTCTTGTTCAATCCTGAGATTGAATCTGCATTCCCCCCTTCAATATTGGACAAGCTCCCACCCACTGCAAATTTAGCCCCTGTCCCCCTCCATGGCCCCTGACCCCTCCATTGCCCCTGTCCCCCTCCATGGCCCCTGTCCCCCTCCATTGCCCATGGCCCCTGTCCCCCTCTATTACCCCTGTCCCCTCCATGGCTCCTGTCTAATTGCGTCCCTTGTGCAGCTTCATCAATCCTAATCTGTCTCTCTGTAGTTCCTCCATTAAGCACTCCCTGCATATAAAAGCCCCTCGGTATCTCCATCCATCAACAATACCCTTCCCCCTGCTGTGTCCCAGCCCCTGTGCTGGAGGGCAAAGGGCAGAGACTAACGTGTCTTTTGACTGTGTACCATAATGTCATGAAGCCATAGAGTCATCCAGCATGGAGATAGACCCTTCGGACCAACCAGGCCACACCGACCATGTTCCAAAACTAAACTATTCCCAACTGCCTGCGCTTGGCCCAAATCCCTCCAAACCTTTCCTATTCATGAACTTGTCCAAATGTATTTTAAACATTGTAACTGTACCTGCATCCACCATTTCCTCTGATAGTTCATTCCACATCCAACATTCTAAAACCATTGCCCCTCATGTCCTTTTTCAATCTTTCTCCTCTCACCTTAAAAATATACCCCCAGGTGTGAACTCCCCATCCGAGGGAAAAGACCCTTATCATTCATCTTATCTGTGCCCCACATGATTGTTTAAACATCAATAAGGTCACCCCCTCACCCTCCAGTGCAACAGCCCATGTCTATATCTCAAACCCTCCATTCCTGACAACATCTCGGTAAATCTTTACTGAACCCTCTCCAGTTTAATAATATCCTTCCTATAACAGGGCGATGAGAATT